>NC_084565.2:13320000-13322500 GCF_033978685.3 Nerophis lumbriciformis | reverse complement strand
CAGGACCAAATCATCTGCAAAAAGCAGAGACCTAATCCTGCAGCCACCAAACCGGATCCCCTCAACGCCTTGACTGCGCCTAGAAATTCTGTCCATAAAAGTTATGAACAGAATCGGTGACAAAGGGCAGCCTTGGCGGAGTCCAACCCTCACCGGAAACGTGTCCGACTTACTGCCGGCAATGCGAACCAAGCTCTGACACTGATCATACAGGGAGCGGACCGCCACAATCAGACAGTCCGAAACCCCATACTCTCTGAGCACTCCCCACAGGACTTCCCGAGGGACACGGTCGAATGCCTTCTCCAAGTCCACAAAGCACATGTAGATTGGTTGGGCAAACTCCCATGCACCCTCAAGGACCCTGCCGAGAGTATAGAGCTGGTCCACAGTTCCATGACCAGGACGAAAACCACACTGTTCCTCCTGAATCCGAGGTTCGACTATCCGGCGTAGCCTCCTCTCCAGTACACCTGAATAGACCTTACCGGGAAGGCTGAGGAGTGTGATCCCACGATAGTTAGAACACACCCTCCGGTTCCCCTTTTTAAAGAGAGGAACCACCACCCCGGTCTGCCAATCCAGAGGTACTGCCCCCGATGTCCACGCGATGCTGCAGAGTCTTGTCAACCAAGACAGCCCTACAGCATCCAGAGCCTTAAGGAACTCCGGGCGGATCTCATCCACCCCCGGGGCCTTGCCACCGAGGAGCTTTTTAACTACCTCAGCAACCTCAGCCCCAGAAATAGGAGAGCCCACCACAGATTCCCCAGGCACTGCTTCCTCATAGGAAGACGTGTTGGTGGGATTGAGGAGGTCTTCGAAGTATTCCCTCCACCGATCCACAACTTCCGCAGTCGAGGTCAGCAGAACACCATCCGCACCATACACGGTGTTGGTAGTGCACTGCTTCCCCTTCCTGAGGCGGCGGATGGTGGTCCAGAATCGCTTCGAAGCCGTCCGGAAGTCGTTTTCCATGGCTTCCCCGAACTCCTCCCATGTCCGAGTTTTTGCCTCCGCGACCGCTGAAGCCGCACACCGCTTGGCCTGTCGGTACCTGTCCGCTGCCTCAGGAGTCCCATGAGCCAAAAGAACCCGATAGGACTCCTTCTTCAGCTTGACGGCATCCCTCACCGCCGGTGTCCACCAACGGGTTCTAGGATTACCGCCACGACAGGCACCAACTACCTTGCGGCCACAGCTCCAATCAGCCGCCTCGACAATAGAGGTGCGGAACATGGTCCGCTCGGACTCAATGTCCAGCACCTCCCTCGTGACATGTTCAAAGTTCTTCCGGAGGTGGGAATTGAAACTCTCTCTGACAGGAGACTCTGCCAGACGTTCCCAGCAAACCCTCACAATGCGTTTGGGCCTGCCAGGTCTGTCCGGCATCCTCCCCTACCATCGCAGCCAACTCACCACCAGGTGGTGATCGGTAGAAAGCTCCGCCCCTCTCTTCACCCGAGTGTCCAAAACATGAGGCCGCAAATCCGATGACACAACTACAAAGTCGATCATAGAACTGCGGCCTAGGGTGTCCTGGTGCCAAGTGCACATATGGACACCCTTATGCTTGAACATGGTGTTCGTTATGGACAATCCGTGACGGGCACAAAAGTCCAATAACAAAACACCACTTGGGTTCAGATCCGGGCGGCCATTCTTCCCAATCACGCCTCTCCAGGTTTCACTGTCGTTGCCAATATGAGCGTTGAAGTCCCCCAGTAGAACGAGGGAATCACCCGGGGGAGCACTCTCAAGTACTCCCTCGAGTGAATCCAAAAAGGGTGGGTACTCTGAGCTGCTGTTTGGCGCGTAAGCGCAAACAACAGTCAGGACCCGTCCCCCCACCCGAAGGCGGAGGGAAGCTACCCTCTCGTCCACCGGGTTGAACTCCAACATGCAGGCTCTGAGCCGGGGGGCAACAAGAATTGCCACCCCAGCCCGTCGCCTCTCACTGCTGGCAACGCCAGAGTGGAAGAGAGTCCAGCCCCTCTCGAGAGAACTGGTTCCAGAGCCCTTGCTGTGCGTCGAGGTGAGTCCGACTATATCCAACCGGAACTTCTCTACCTCGCGCACTAGCTCAGGCTCCTTCCCCCCCAGCGAGGTGACGTTCCACGTCCCAAGAGCTAGCTTCTGTAGCCGAGGATCGGACCGCCAAGTGCCCTGCCTTCGGCTACCGCCCAGCTCACATTGCACCCGACCTCTATGGCCCCTGCTATGGGTGGTGAGCCCATTGGAGGGGGGACCCACGTTGCCTCTTCGGGCTGTGCCCGGCCGGGCCCCATGGGGACAGGCCCGGCCACCAGGCGCTCGCCATCGTGCCCCAACTCCGGGCCTGGCTCCGGAGGGGGGGCCCCGGTGACCCGCGTCCGGGCGAGGGAAATCTGAGTCTCGGTTCTTGCATTTCCATAGAAGTCTTCGAGCTGCTCTTTGTCTGATCCCTCACCTAGGACCTGTTTGTCTTGGGAGACCCTACCAGGGGGCATGGAAGCCCCCG
>NC_084565.2:13315000-13317500 GCF_033978685.3 Nerophis lumbriciformis | reverse complement strand
TTTATTTACATTTTTTTTTTAGACATGTGTCTCGTGCACACAAGAAACTTTCTCGTGCGCACGAGAACATTTTTCTAAAGTTATAAAAAAAAAAAAAATTATTATTATTATTATTTTATTTTTTTAAACATGTTTCTCGTGCGCACGAGATAGTTTCTCGTGCACACGAGAAACATGTCTAAAAAAAATAAAATAATAATAATTATTATTATTTATTTATTTTTATTTAAAAAATTTTTTAGACCTGTGTCTCGTGCGCAGGAGAATGTTTCTTGTGTGCACGAGACACAGGTCTAAAATTTTTTTTAAATAAAAATAAATAAATAATAATAATTATTATTATTTTATTATTTTTTTTAGACATGTTTCTCGTGCGCACGAGATAGTTTCTCGTGCACACGAGAAACATGTCTAAAAAAAATAAAATAATAATAATTATTATTATTTATTTATTTTTATTTAAATTTTTTTTTAGACATGTGTCTCGTGCACACAAGAAACATTCTCCTGCGCACGAGAACATTTTTCTAAAGTTATAAAAAAAATAAATTATTATTATTATTATTTTATTTTTTTTAGACATGTTTCTCGTGCGCACGAGATAGTTTCTCGTGCGCACGAGAAACATGTCTAAAAAAAATTAAAAATAATAATAATTATAATTTTATTTTTTTTATTTAAATTTTTTTTTTAGACATGTGTCTCGTGCACACAAGAAACTTTCTCGTGCGCACGAGAAAATTTTTCTAAAGTTGTAAAAAAAAAAAATAATAATTATTATTATTATTATTTTATTTTTTTTAGACATGTTTCTCGTGCGCACGAGAAACATGTCTAAAAAAATAAAGTAATAATAATAATAATAATTTTTTTTTTTTTTTTTAATTTTTTTAGACGTGTCTCGTGCACACAAGAAACTTTCTCGTGCGCACGAGAACATTTTTCCAAAGTTATAAAAAAAAAAATATATTATTATTATTATTTTATTTTTTTTAGACATGTTTCTCGTGCGCACGAGATAGTTTCTCGTGCGCACGAGAAACATGTCTAAAAAATTTAAATAAAAATAAAAAAATAATAATAATTATTATTTTATTTTTTTTAGACATGTTTCTCGTGTGCACGAGAAACTATCTCATGCGCACGAGAAACATGTCTAAAAAAATAAAATAATAATAATAATAATATTTATTTATTTATTTTTTTTTTTTTTAGACATGTGTCTCGTGCACACAAGAAACTTTCTCGTGCGCACGAGAACATTTTTCTAAAGTTATAAAAAAATAAATTATTATTATTATTTAATTTTTTTAGACATGTTTCTCGTGCGCATGAGATAGTTTCTCGTGCACACGAGAAACATGTCTAAAAAAAATAAAAAAATAATTATTATTATTTATTTATTTTTATTTAAATTTTTTTTTAGACATGTGTCGTGCACACAAGAAACTTTCTCGTGCGCACGAGAACATTTTTCTAAAGTTATAAAAAAAAAAAATTATTATTATTATAATTTTTATGTATTATTATTATTATTATTATTATTATTTTATTTTTTTTAGACATGTTTCTCGTGCACACGAGAAAGTTTCTTGTGTGCACGAGAAACATGTCTAAAAATAAATAAATAATAATAATAATAATTATTTTATTTTTTTTATTTTAAATTATTTTTTAGACATGTGTTCGTGCACACAAGAAACTTTCTCGTGCGCACGAGAACATTTTTCTAAAGTTATAAAAAAAAAAATTATTATTATTATTATTATTTTATTTTTTTTAGACATGTTTCTCGTGCGCACGAGATAGTTTCTTGTGCACACGAGAAACATGTCTAAAAAAATAAAATAATAATTTTTTTTTTTATTTACATTTTTTTTTTAGACATGTGTCTCGTGCACACAAGAAACTTTCTCGTGCGCACGAGAACATTTTTCTAAAGTTATAAAAAATTTTTTTTTTTAAATTATTATTATTATTATTATTTTATCTTTTTTAGACATGTTTCTCGTGCGCACGAGATAGTTTCTCGTGCACACGAGAAACATGTCTAAAAAAATAAAATAAATAATAATATTTTTTTTTTTAATTAAAATATTTTTTTTAGACATGTGTCTCGTGCACACAAGAAACTTTCTCGTGCGCACGAGAACATTTTTCTAAAGTTATAAAAAAATATTATTATTATTATTTTTTTTTTTTAGACATGTTTCTCGTGCGCACGAGATAATTTCTCGTGCGCACGAGAAACATGTCTAAAAAAAAACAAAATAATAATAATAATAATAATTTTTTTTTTTTATTAAATTTTTTTTTTAAGACATGTGTCTCGTGCACTCAAGAAACTTTCTCGTGCGCACGAGAACATTTTTCTAAAGTTATAAAAAAATTTTTTTATTATTATTATTATTTTTTTTTTTTTTTTAGACATGTTTCTCGTGCGCACGAGATAGTTTCTCATGCGCATGAGAATTATGTCTAAAAAAAAAAAAAAATAATA
>NC_084565.2:13242500-13312500 GCF_033978685.3 Nerophis lumbriciformis | reverse complement strand
TTTTTTTTTAAATTATTATTATTATTATTATTTTATCTTTTTTAGACATGTTTCTCGTGCGCACGAGATAGTTTCTCGTGCACACGAGAAACATGTCTAAAAAAATAAAATAAATAATAATATTTTTTTTTTTAATTAAAATATTTTTTTTAGACATGTGTCTCGTGCACACAAGAAACTTTCTCGTGCGCACGAGAACATTTTTCTAAAGTTATAAAAAAATATTATTATTATTATTTTTTTTTTTTAGACATGTTTCTCGTGCGCACGAGATAATTTCTCGTGCGCACGAGAAACATGTCTAAAAAAAAACAAAATAATAATAATAATAATAATTTTTTTTTTTTATTAAATTTTTTTTTTAAGACATGTGTCTCGTGCACTCAAGAAACTTTCTCGTGCGCACGAGAACATTTTTCTAAAGTTATAAAAATTTTTTTTTATTATTATTATTATTTTTTTTTTTTTTTTAGACATGTTTCTCGTGCGCACGAGATAGTTTCTCATGCGCATGAGAATTATGTCTAAAAAAAAAAAAAAATAATAATAATAATAATTTTTTTTTTTTCATTTAAATTTTTTTTTTAGACATGTGTCCCGTGCACACAAGAAACTTTCTCGTGCGCACGAGAACATTTTTCTAAAGTTATAAAAAAAAAAAAAATTATTATTATTATTATTATTTTTTTTTTTTTTTAGACATGTTTCTCGTGCACTCAAGAAACTTTCTCGTGCGCACGAGAACATTTTTCTAAAGTTATAAAAAAAAAAAAATTATTATTATTATTATTTAATTTTTTTAGACATGTTTCTCGTGCGCTGAGATAGTTTCTCATGCGCATGAGAAACATGTCTAAAAAAAAAAAAAAAAAATAAAAAATAATAATTTATTTTTTTTCATTTACATTTTTTTTTTAGACATGTGTCTCGTGCACACAAGAAACTTTCTCGTGCGCACGAGAACATTTTTCTAAAGTTATAAAAAAAAAAAATTGTTATTATTATTATTATTTTATTTTTTTTAGACATGTTTCTCGTGCGCACGAGATAGTTTCTCGTGCGCACGAGAAACATGTCTAAAAAAATTCAAATAATAATAATAATTTAATTTTTTTTATTTACATTTTTTTTTTAGACATGTGTCTCGTGCACACAAGAAACTTTCTCGTGCGCACGAGAACATTTTACTAAAGTTATAAAAAATTTTTTTATTATTATTATTTTATTTTTTTTAGACATGTTTCTCGTGCGCACGAGAAACATGTCTAAAAAAAAAAAAAATATATATATATATTTTTTTTAATTGAAATTTTTTTTAGACATGTGTCTCGTGCACACAAGAAACTTTCTCGTGCGCACAAGAACATTTTTCTAAAGTTATAAAAAAAATAAATTATTATTATTATTATTAGTTTATTATTTTTAGACATGTTTCTCGTGCGCACGAGATAGTTTCTCATGCGCATGAGAAACATGTCTAAAAAAAATAAAATAACAATAATAATTTTATATTTTTTATTAAAATTTTTTTTTTAGACATGTGTCTCGTGCACACAAGAAACTTTCTCGTGCGCACGAGAACATTTTTCTAAAGTTATAAAAAAAATTAAAAATAATAATAATTATTATTTTATTTTTTTTAGACATGTTTCTCGTGCGCACGAGATAGTTTCTCGTGCGCACGAGAAACATGTCTAAAAAAATTCAAATAATAATAATAATTTTATATTTTTTATTAAAATTTTTTTTTTAGACATGTGTCTCGTGCACACAAGAAACTTTCTCGTGCGCACGAGAACATTTTTCTAAAGTTATAAAAAAAAAAAATTATTATTATTATTTTATTTTGTTTAGACATGTTTCTCATGCGCACGAGAAACATGTCTAAAAAAATAAAAAAATAATAATAATAATATTTTTTTTTATTGAAATTTTTTTTAGACATGTGTCTCGTGCACACAAGAAACTTTCTCGTGCGCACGAGAACATTTTTCTAAAGTTATAAAAAAAATAAATTATTATTATTATTTTATTTTTTTTAGACATGTTTCTCGTGCGCACGAGATAGTTTCTCGTGCGCACGAGAAACATTCTAAAAAATTTCAAATAATAATAATAATTTTATTTTTTTTATTTACATTTTTTTTAGACGTGTCTCGTGCACACAAGAAACTTTCTCGTGCGCACGAGAACATTTTACTAAAGTTATAAAAAAATTTTTTTATTATTATTATTTTATTTTTTTTAGAATGTTTCTCGTGCGCACGAGAAACATGTCTAAAAAAAAAAAAAAAAATTATAATAATATTTTTTTTTATTGAAATTTTTTTTAGACATGTGTCTCGTGCACACAAGAAACTTTCTCGTGCGCACGAGAACATTTTTCTAAAGTTATAAAAAAATAAATAATTTTTATTATTATTATTTTATTATTTTTAGACATGTTTCTCGTGCGCACGAGATAGTTTCTCATGCGCATGAGAAACATGTCTAAAAAAAATAAAATAATAATAATAATAATTATTATTTTTTTTTCATTTAAATTTTTTTTTTAGACATGTGTCTCGTGCACACAAGAAACTTTCTCGTGCGCACGAGAACATTTTTCTAAAGTTATAAAAAAAATAAAAAATAATAATTATTATTATTTTATTTTTTTTAGACATGTTTCTCGTGCGCACGAGATAGTTTCTCGTGCGCACGAGAAACATGTCTAAAAAAATTCAAATAATAATAATAATTTTATTTTTTTATTTAAATTTTTTTTTTAGACATGTGTCTCGTGCACACAAGAAACTTTCTCGTGCGCACGAGAAAATTTTTCTAAAGTTATAAAAAAAAAAAAAATATTATTATTATTTTATTTTGTTTAGACATGTTTCTCATGCGCACGAGCACGAGAAACATGTCTAAAAAAAAATAAAATACTAATAATAATAATATTTTTTTTTATTGAAATTTTTTTTTAGACATGTGTCTCGTGCACACAAGAAACTTTCTCGTGCGCACGAGAACATTTTTCTAAAGTTATAAAAAAAATAAATTATTATTATTATTATTATTTTATTTTTTTTAGACATGTTTCTCGTGCGCACGAGATAGTTTCTCGTGCGCACGAGAAACATGTCTAAAAAAATTAAAATAATAATAATAATAATATATATATATTTTTTATTTAATTTTTTTTTTAGACATGTGTCTCGTGCACACAAGAAACTTTCTCGTGCGCACGAGAACATTTTTCTAAAGTTATAAAAATTTTTTTTTAATTATTATTATTATTTTTTTATTTCTCATGAGAAACATGTCTAAAAAAAATAAAAAAAATATTATTTTATTTTTATTTTTTTATAACTTTATAAAAAGTTTCTTGTGTGCACGAGATACATGTCTAAAAAAAATAAAATAAAAATAAATTATAAAAAAAAAAAAATTCCCCCATGTCCCTTTAGGGGCTCCGTACATTTATTTCATTCATAAAAAAACTAAAAAAAGGAGAAATAAAAAATCAATCAATCAACATAACATTAGAGTAAAATATGAATGAAAATGAGCAGAAAGAAGTTGAAAACTTGTAATATCCACCCCCTATTTTCACAAATACATCAATTGACTTTCAATGTTGGCGAATACAAAACCATATTTTCGTTTTACAACAATTAAACCAGTAATGGCGAAATAATTCTACTCAGTCATATCTACATACTTGCCAACCCTCCCGAATTTTCCGGGAGACTCCCGAAATTCAGTGCCTCTCCCGAAAACCTCCCGGGACAAATATTCTCCCGAAAATCTCCCGATTTTCAGCCGGAGCTGGAAGCCACGCCCCCTCCAGCTCCATGCGGACCTGACTGAGGACAGCCTTTTTTCATGACGGGAGGACAACAGGGTGACAAGAACTAAATCATCCAGACTAGAGATACATTGTATTATTATGTTTATCTTCCCTAAAAATAAATATATTTATTAATTAAAAACAAAACAAAAACATTTTTACTATATTTTGCTAAAAACATCAAAATTTATTGTATTTTTATTTGTATTTTTTTCCTGACTCCTTATTACATCCAGCCATAGAATTATACATTAAAATAAACATATTTGAAATAATTGATTTTAAATCATCATAATAATTCATTTAAAATGACCATATTTAATTATTAAAATAATTGCTTGTTTATCAACAACTTTAGCATTTTATTCATTACATTTTGAAACTCTCAGAAGCCAAGTTATGTTATTGTCCTTAATATTTATTTATGCAAGTTTGAAGTATCAATTATCTAAACACAGTTTTGTTTGCATATTTTCAGGATGTAGATATCTATATCTATATGTATATCTATATCTATATCTATATCTATATCTATATATATGTATGAAATACTTGACTTGGTGAATTCTAGCTGTCAATATACTCCTCCCCTCTTAACCACGCCCCCAATCACGCCCCGCCCCACCCCCGACCACGCCCCCACCCCCACCTCCCGAAATCGGAGGTCTCAAGGTTGGCAAGTATGGTCATATCTTTTCATCATCATCATTTGTATATATATATATATATATATTTTTTTCAAGAGATTGTGAGAAATAAGACTGAAAATATCAAAATAATCGTCAGGGCTGCAGCAAAGGTATCAATAAGTTACCATTAAATGATAAGAAAACTACATTTATGGTGTTTAGTGGTGAGAGGACAAATTGTGAAGCAAAATTAAAATTAAATCAAGTGGAAATTGATAGTATATGAAACTAAATTCTTGGGAATAATAATTGATCATAAATTATGTTGGAAACCGCATATTGAATTAATACAGGGAAACATATCCAAATCCATTGCTATTAGAATAGAATAGAATAGAATAGAATAGAATAGAATGGAGCACTCAGCATCAAGGGTTGGAATTGGGGCTTAAATCACCAAAAATGATTCCCGGGCGTGGCCACCGCTGCTGCTCACTGCTCCCCTCACCTCCCAGGGGGTGATCAAGGGTGATGGGTCAAATGCGGAGAATCATTTTGCCACACCTCGTGTGTGTGAGACAATCATTGGTACTTTAACTTAACTTAATTTAACTTTATTGTCAATATATTTGCATATAACGAGATTAAGGTGCGGTAGTGGAAACAAATATGGAATAAAAATAAATCACACTAGTAGTAATAAAGTTAAAAAAAATAAGAATTGAAATAAACAGACTACCAGCCAATAAAAACAATAAGCAATCCTGTACAATGTACAAAACAATATAAAAAATACTGTACAATATACACAACAAAACAAGAGTACCAGAGTAATAAAGTAAGTAGGACGTATTGCACTCGAAGGGTAATATTGCACAGTAGGGTATTAGGGTAGGATATTGTATAGGGGTGAATTATTTTGTTTGTTCTGGCTATTCTTTAAAAAGTAAGACACATGCTGGATAAGAAATGTCTGCATATGTTATATAATTATTTTCCTTTTCCATATCTAACATATTGTGTTGAAGTTTGGGGAATTGTTTATAAAACAAACATAGACCCAATAATTAAACTTCAAAACAGGAATAATACATAAAGCGTGCTACTATGACCATACTAATCCATTATTCATAAGTTCTAATGTGTTAACATTTCTTAGATAGTGTGTTTTTAAAAGCAATGGACGTTGTGTTTCGAGTAGCAGCCTTCCAGCTTGTATTCTTAGGTTGTATAAATTAAGGAGAAAACTATCATTTACGGGGGATATTGATTTTCAAATAGGTAAAGTAAGAAGGAATATAAAATACAAATGTATTTCAGTTTTAGGAGTTAAATGGTGGAACAAGCTCAGTGATGAGTTGAAGACATGTAGTTCTTTGTTAAGGTTTAAGAAAGCCTTGAAAGGTGAAATAATGGAAAATTATAAAATATAGCAACGATTACTTTTTCGTCTCATTGATTTTTTGAACGTTGATGTTCCAGGTAATCTAATTTTCAGTGAATGTATAGGATAGGCAAATATAAGCCTGTAGCTCTTGTCTCAAAGTAGGTGTACTGTCACCACATGTCACATCACCCCCTGACTTATTTGCTGTTTTCCTGTGAGTAGTGTTTTAGTTCTTGTCTTGCGCTCCTATTTTGGTGGCTTTTTTTCTCTTTTTTTGGCATTTTCCTGCAGCAGTTTCATGTCTTCCTTTGAGCGATATTTCCCGCATCTACTTTGTTTTAGTAATCAAGAAGATTTCAGTAGTTTTTATCCTTCTTTGTGGGGACATTGTTGATTGTCATGTCATGTTCAGATGTACATTGTCTTTGCTCCACAGTAAGTCTTTGCTGTCGTCCAGCATTCTGTTTTTGTTTACTTTGTAGCCAGTTCAGTTTTAGTTTCGTTCTGCATAGCCTTCCCTAAGCTTTAATGCCTTTTCTTAGGGGTACTCACCTTTTGTTTATTTTTGGTTTAAGTATTAGACACATTTTTACCTGCACGCTGCCTTCCGCTGTTTCCGACGTCTACAAAGCAATTAGCTACCGGCTGCCACCTACTGATATGGAAGAGTATTACACGGTTACTCTGCCGAGCTCTAGACAGCACCGACACTCAACAACAACACATCATTTGCAGACTATAATTACTGGTTTGCAAAAAAATATTTTAAACCGTACAGTTGTTTTTGTTTAAATAAACACACCAATGTGATTCTGAATTGTTTATTGTCGAGCTCTTTATTAGCATTCCATCATGATGTTTAAGGATGCAGCACTTTTTTGAGAGAAACAGCCAACATTGGGGTTATGTTGAGCGCATTTGGTCAAAATTCAAAGTATCCTACTTCTTCGGAGCATGGCCTGCCTTCTCGCTGACATGCTCCAGTTCGGCCATCAGGGAAGTGTCCAGTGCGGTATCGTACTTGGCCAGGATTTTTTGGATGGGCCTCAACTTTAACCACCATTGTTCTTTCGGAATACGGTGACTGGAGGGAAAAAAAGAGATCATTAAAAGGATAAAAGATGTGTTGAACCAACCAAATTTAATCCACAATTGTTGTCGACTTTTTAATAATACGTTCGAACAGTAAAAATGATCCCAAGAGCCTGTTGAGCATACAGTTGTTGTGTTATGGCTTACCGTTGTTGTGTTGTGGCCTACAGTTGTTGTGTTGTGGCCTACAGTTGTTGTGTCGTGGCATACTGTTGTTGTGTCGTGGCCTACAGTTGTTGTGTCGTGGCCTACAGTTGTTGTGTTGTGGCCTACAGTTGTTGTGTTGTGGCCTACCGTTTTTGTGTTGTGGCCTACCGTTTTTGTGTTGTGGCCTACCGTTTTTGTGTTGTGGCCTACTGTTGTTGTGTTGTGGCCTACAGTTGTTGTGTTGTGGCATACAATTGTTGCGTCGTGGCTTACATTTGTTGCGTCGTGGCTTACAGTTGTTGTGTTGTGTCATACGGTTGTTGTGTTGTGGCCTATAGTTGTTGTGTCGTGACCTACAGTTGTTGTGTTGTGACCTACAGTTGTGTTGTGACCTACAGTTAATGCGTTATGGCATACAGTTGTTGCATTATGGCTTCAGGTGTTGTATTATGGCCTACAGTTGTTGTGTTGTGGCCTACAGTTGTTGTGTTATGGCCTACAGTTGTTGTGTTGTGGCATACCGTTTTTATGTTGTGGAATACAGTTGTTGCGTCACGGCATACAGTTGTTGCGTTGTGGCATACAGTTGTTGCGTTGTGGCATACAGTTGTTGCGTTGTGGCGTTGTGGCCTACAGTTGTGGCGTTGTGGCCTACAGTGGTGGCCTTGTGGCCTACAGTTGTGGCTTTGTGGCGTTGTGGCCTACAGTTGTGGCGTTGTGGCCTACAGTTGTTGCGTTGTGGCCTACAGTTGTTGCGTTGTGGCCTACAGTTGTTGTGTTGTGGCCTACAGTTGTGTTGTGGCTTGCAGTTGTGTTATGACCTACAGTTGTGTTATGGCTTACAGTTGTTGTGTTGTGTCAAACAGTTGTTGTGTTGTGTCATACAGTTATTATGTTGTGGCTTACAGTTGTTGTGTTGTGGAGTACAGTGTTGCGTAATGGCTTACAGTTGTTGTGTTGTGGCATACCGTTTTTCTGTTGTGGCATACCGTTGTCGTGCTGAAGCATATCGTTGTTGTGTTGTAGCATACGGTTGTTGTGTTGTAGCATATGGTTGTTGTGTTGTAGCATATGGTTGTTGCGTTGTGTCATACGGTTGTTGCGTTGTGTCATACGGTTGTTGCGTTGTGACCTATAGTTGTTGTGTCGTGACCTATAGTTGTTGCGTTATGGCATACAGTGTTGCATAATGGCTTACATTTGTTGTGTTGTGGCATACCGTTTTTCTGTTGTGGCATACCGTTGTCGTGCTGTAGTATACCGTTGTTGTGTTGTAGCATACGGTTGTTGTGTTGTAGCATATGGTTGTTGTGTTGTAGCATATGGTTGTTGCGTTCTGTCATACGGTTGTTGCGTTGTGACCTATAGTTGTTGTGTCGTGACATATAGTTGTTGCGTTATGGCATACAGTTGTTGCATTATGGCTTACAGTTGTTGCATTATGGCTTACAGTTGTTGCATTAGGGCTTACAGTTGTTGTATTATGGCCTACAGTTGTTGTGTTGTGGCATACCGTTTTTGTGTTGGCATACCGTTGTTGTGTTGTGACTTACAGTTGTTGTGGCTTATAGTTGTCGTGCTGTGGCCTACAGTTGTCGTGTTGTGGCCTACAGTTGTTGTTTTGTGGCCTACAGTTGTTGTTTTGTGGCATACCGTTTTTCTGTCGTGGCATACCGTTGGTGTGTTGTGGCATACTGTTGTTGTGTTGTGGCTTACAGTTGTTGTGTTGTGGCTTACAGTTCTTGTGTTATGGCTTATAGTCCTTGTATTATGGCTTACAGTTGTTGCATTATGGCTTACAGTTGTTGCATTAGGGCTTACAGTTGTTGTATTGTGGCCTACAGTTGTTGTATTATGGCCTACAGTTGTTGTGTTGTGGCATACCGTTTTTGTGTTGGCATACCGTTGTTGTGTTGTGGCTTACAGTTGTTGTGGCTTATAGTTGTCGTGCTGTGGCCTACAGTTGTCGTGTTGTGGCCTACAGTTGTTGTTTTGTGGCCTACAGTTGTTGTTTTGTGGCCTACAGTTGTTGTTTTGTGGCCTACAGTGGTTGTTTTGTGGCATACCGTTTTTCTGTCGTGGCATACCGTTGTTGTGTTGTGGCATACTGTTGTTGTGTTGTGGCTTAATGTTGTTGTGTTGTGGCTTACAGTTGTTGTGTTGTGGCTTATAGTCCTTGCATTATAGCTTACAGTTGTTGCATTAGGGCTTACAGTTGTTGTATTATGGCCTACAGTTGTTGTATTATGGCCTACAGTTGTTGTGTTGTGGCATACCGTTTTTGTGTTGGCATACCGTTGTTGTGTTGTGGCTTACAGTTGTTGTGGCTTATAGTTGTCGTGCTGTGGCCTACAGTTGTCGTGTTGTGGCCTACAGTTGTTGTTTTGTGGCCTACAGTTGTTGTTTTGTGGCATACCGTTTTTCTGTCGTGGCATACCGTTGTTGTGTTGTGGCATACTGTTGTTGTGTTGTGGCTTACAGATGTTGTGTTGTGGCTTACAGTTGTTGTGTTATGGCTTATAGTCCTTGTATTATGGCTTACAGTTGTTGCATTATGGCTTCCAGTTGTTGCATTAGGGCTTACAGTTGTTGTATTGTGAATTACAGTTGTTGTGTTGTGACATACCGTTTTTGTGTTGGCATACCGTTGTTGTGTTGTGGCTTACAGTTGTTGTGGCTTATAGTTGTCGTGCTGTGGCCTACAGTTGTCGTGTTGTGGCCTACAGTTGTTGTTTTGTGGCCTAGAGTTGTTGTTTTGTGGCCTACAGTGGTTGTTTTGTGGCATACCGTTTTTCTGTCGTGGCATACCGTTGTTGTGTTGTGGCATACTGTTGTTGTGTTGTGGCTTACAGTTGTTGTGTTGTGGCTTACAGTTGTTGTGTTATGGCTTATAGTCCTTGTATTATGGCTCACAGTTGTTGCATTATGGCTTACAGTTGTTGCATTAGGGCTTACAGTTGTTGCATTAGGGCTTACAGTTGTTGTATTATGGCCTACAGTTGTTGTGTTGTGGCATACCGTTGTTGTGTTGTGGCTTACCGTTGTTGTGTTGTGGCTTACAGTTGTTGTGGCTTATAGTTGTCGTGCTGTGGCCTACAGTTGTCGTGTTGTGGCCTACAGTTGTTGTTTTGTGGCCTACAGTTGTTGTTTTGTGGCCTACAGTTGTTGTTTTGTGGCCTACAGTGGTTGTTTTGTGGCATACCGTTTTTCTGTCGTGGCATACCGTTGTTGTGTTGTGGCATACTGTTGTTGTGTTGTGGCTTAATGTTGTTGTGTTGTGGCTTACAGTTGTTGTGTTGTGGCTTATAGTCCTTGCATTATGGCTTACAGTTGTTGCATTAGGGCTTACAGTTGTTGTATTATGGCCTACAGTTGTTGTATTATGGCCTACAGTTGTTGTGTTGTGGCATACCGTTTTTGTGTTGGCATACCGTTGTTGTGTTGTGGCTTACAGTTGTTGTGGCTTATAGTTGTCGTGCTGTGGCCTACAGTTGTCGTGTTGTGGCCTACAGTTGTTGTTTTGTGGCCTACAGTTGTTGTTTTGTGGCATACCGTTTTTCTGTCGTGGCATACCGTTGTTGTGTTGTGGCATACTGTTGTTGTGTTGTGGCTTACAGATGTTGTGTTGTGGCTTACAGTTGTTGTGTTATGGCTTATAGTCCTTGTATTATGGCTTACAGTTGTTGCATTATGGCTTACAGTTGTTGCATTAGGGCTTACAGTTGTTGTATTGTGAATTACAGTTGTTGTGTTGTGGCATACCGTTTTTGTGTTGGCATACCGTTGTTGTGTTGTGGCTTACAGTTGTTGTGGCTTATAGTTGTCGTGCTGTGGCCTACAGTTGTCGTGTTGTGGCCTACAGTTGTTGTTTTGTGGCCTACAGTTGTTGTTTTGTGGCCTACAGTGGTTGTTTTGTGGCATACCGTTTTTCTGTCGTGGCATACCGTTGTTGTGTTGTGGCATACTGTTGTTGTGTTGTGGCTTACAGTTGTTGTGTTGTGGCTTACAGTTGTTGTGTTATGGCTTATAGTCCTTGTATTATGGCTCACAGTTGTTGCATTATGGCTTACAGTTGTTGCATTAGGGCTTACAGTTGTTGCATTAGGGCTTACAGTTGTTGTATTATGGCCTACAGTTGTTGTGTTGTGGCATACCGTTGTTGTGTTGTGGCTTACCGTTGTTGTGTTGTGGCTTACAGTTGTTGTGGCTTATAGTTGTCGTGCTGTGGCCTACAGTTGTTGTTTTGTGGCCTACAGTTGTTGTTTTGTGGCATACCGTTTTTCTGTCGTGGCATACCGTTTTTCTGTCGTGGCATACCGTTGTTGTATTGTGGCATATTGTTGTTGTGTTGTGGCTTACAGTTGTTGTGTTGTGGCTTACAGTTGTTGTGTTGTGGCTTACAGTTGTTGTGTTATGGCTTATAGTCCTTGTATTATGGCTTACAGATGTTGCATTAGGGCTTACAGTTGTTGTATTATGGCCTACAGTTGTTGTATTGTGGCCTACAGTTGTTGTATTGTGGCCTACAGTTGTTGTGTTGTGGCATACCGTTTTTGTGTTGGCATACCGTTGTCGTGCTGTGGCCTACAGTTGTCGTGTTGTGGCCTACAGTTGTTGTTTTGTGGTCTACAGTTGTTGTTTTGTGGCATACCATTTTTCTGTCGTGGCGTACCGTTGTTGTAGTGTGGCATACTGTTGTTGTGTTGTGGCATACTGTTGTTGTGTTGTGGCTTACAGTTGTTGTGTTGTGGTTTACAGTTGTTGTGTTATGGCTTATAGTCCTTGTATTATGGCTCACAGTTGTTGCATTAGGGCTTACAGTTGTTGCATTAGGGCTTACAGTTGTTGTATTAGGGCTTACAGTTGTTGTGTTGTGGCATACCGTTTTTGTGTTGGCATACCGTTGTTGTGTTGTGGCTTACAGTTGTTGTGGCTTATAGTTGTCGTGCTGTGGCCTACAGTTGTTGTTTTGTGGCTTACAGTTGTTGTTTTGTGGCATACCGTTTTTCTGTCGTGGCATACCGTTGTTGTATTGTGGCATATTGTTGTTGTGTTGTGGCTTACAGTTGTTGTGTTGTGGCTTATAGTTGTTGTGTTGTGGCTTACAGTTGTTGTGTTATGGCTTACAGTTGTTGTGTTATGGCTTACAGTTGTTGCATTATGGCTTACAGATGTTGCATTAGGGCTTACAGTTGTTATATTATGGCCTACAGTTGTTGTATTGTGGCCTACAGTTGTTGTATTGTGGCCTACAGTTGTTGTGTTGTGGCATACCGTTTTTGTGTTGGCATATCGTTGTCGTGCTGTGGCCTACAGTTGTCGTGTTGTGGCCTACAGTTGTTGTTTTGTGGCCTACAGTTGTTGTTTTGTGGCATACCATTTTTCTGTCGTGGCGTACCGTTGTTGGGTTGTGGCATACTGTTGTTGTGTTGTGGCATACTGTTGTTGTGTTGTGGCTTACAGTTGTTGTGTTGTGGCTTACAGTTGTTGTGTTATGGCTTATAGTCCTTGCATTATGGCTCACAGTTGTTGCATTAGGGCTTACAGTTGTTGCATTAGGGCTTACAGTTGTTGTATTACGGCTTACAGTTGTGTTGTGGCATACCGTTTTTGTGTTGGCATACCGTTGTTGTGTTGTGGCTTACAGTTGTTGTGGCTTATAGTTGTCGTGCTGTGGCCTACAGTTGTTGTTTTGTGGCCTACAGTTGTTGTTTTGTGGCATACCGTTTTTCTGTCGTGGCATACCGTTGTTGTATTGTGGCATATTGTTGTTGTGTTGTGGCTTACAGTTGTTGTGTTGTGGCTTATAGTTGTTGTGTTGTGGCATACTGTTGTTGTGTTGTGGCTTACAGTTGTTGTGTTGTGGCTTACAGTTGTTGTGTTATGGCTTACAGTTATTGCATTATGGCTTACAGATGTTGCATTAGGGCTTACAGTTGTTGTATTATGGCCTACAGTTGTTGTATTGTGGCCTACAGTTGTTGTATTGTGGCATACCGTTTTTGTGTTGGCATACCGTTGTCGTGCTGTGGCCTACAGTTGTCGTGTTGTGGCCTACAGTTGTTGTTTTGTGGCCTACAGTTGTTGTTTTGTGGCATACCATTTTTCTGTCGTGGCGTACCGTTGTTGTGTTGTGGCATACCGTTGTTGTGTTGTGGCTTACAGTTGTTGTGTTGTGGCTTACAGTTGTTGTGTTGTGGCTTACAGTCGTTGTGTTATGGCTTACAGTTGTTGCATTAGGGCTTACAGTTGTTGTATTATGGCCTACAGTTGTTGTGTTGTGGCATACCGTTTTTGTGTTGGCATACCGTTGTTGTGTTGTGGCTTACAGTTGTTGTGGCTTATAGTTGTCGTGCTGTGGCCTACAGTTGTCGTGTTGTGGCCTACATTTGTTGTTTTGTGGCCTACAGTTGTTGTTTTGTGGCCTACAGTTGTTGTTTTGTGGCATACCATTTTTCTGTCGTGGCGTACCGTTGTTGTGTTGTGGCATACTGTTGTTGTGTTGTGGCTTACAGTTGTTGTGTTGTGGCTTACAGTTGTTGTGTTATGGCTTATAGTCCTTGTATTATGGCTTACAGTTGTTGCATTATGGCTTACAGTTGTTGCATTAGGGCTTACAGTTGTTGTATTATGGCCTACAGTTGTGGTGTTGTGGCATACTGTTTTTGTGTTGGCATACCGTTGTTGTGTTGTGGCTTACAGTTGTTGTGGCTTATAGTTGTCGTGCTGTGGCCTACAGTTGTTGTTTTGTGGCCTACAGTTGTTGTTTTGTGGCATACCGTTTTTCTGTCGTGGCATACCGTTGTTGTATTGTGGCATATTGTTGTTGTGTTGTGGCTTACAGTTGTTGTGTTGTGGCTTACAGTTGTTGTGTTGTGGCTTACAGTTGTTGCATTAGGGCTTACAGTTGTTGTATTATGGCCTACAATTGTTGTATTGTGGCCTACAGTTGTTGTATTGTGGCCTACAGTTGTTGTGTTGTGGCATACCGTTTTTGTGTTGGCATACCGTTGTCGTGCTGTGGCCTACAGTTGTCGTGTTGTGGCCTACAGTTGTTGTTTTGTGGCCTACAGTTGTTGTTTTGTGGCATACCATTTTTCTGTCGTGGCGTACCGTTGTTGTGTTGTGGCATACTGTTGTTGTGTTGTGGCTTACAGTTGTTGTGTTGTGGCTTACAGTTGTTGTGTTATGGCTTATAGTCCTTGTATTATGGCTCACAGTTGTTGCATTATGGCTTACAGTTGTTGCATTAGGGCTTACAGTTGTTGCATTATGGCTTACAGTTGTTGTATTATGGCCTACAGTTGTTGTGTTGTGGCATACCGTTTTTGTGTTGGCATACCGTTGTTGTGTTGTGGCTTACAGTTGTTGTGTTATGGCTTATAGTCCTTGTATTATGGCTCACAGTTGTTGCATTAGGGCTTACAGTTGTTGCATTAGGGCTTTCAGTTGTTGTGTTGTGGCATACCGTTTTTGTGTTGGCATACCGTTGTTGTGTTGTGGCTTACAGTTGTTGTGGCTTATAGTTGTCGTGCTGTGGCCTACAGTTGTTGTTTTGTGGCCTACAGTTGTTGTTTTGTGGCATACCGTTTTTCTGTCGTGGCATACCGTTGTTGTATTGTGGCATATTGTTGTTGTGTTGTGGCTTACAGTTGTTGTGTTGTGGCTTACAGTTGTTGTGTTGTGGCTTACAGTTGTTGTGTTTGGCTTACAGTTGTTGCATTATGGCTTGCAGATGTTGCATTAGGGCTTACAGTTGTTGTATTATGGCCTACAGTTGTTGTATTGTGGCCTACAGTTGTTGTATTGTGGCCTACAGTTGTTGTGTTGTGGCATACCGTTTTTGTGTTGGCATACCGTTGTCGTGCTGTGGCCTACAGTTGTTGTTTTGTGGCCTACAGTTGTTGTTTTATGGCATACCATTTTTCTGTCGTGGCGTACCGTTGTTGTGTTGTGGCATACTGTTGTTGTGTTGTGGCTTACAGTTGTTGTGTTGTGGCTTACAGTTGTTGTGTTGTGGCTTACAGTTGTGTTGTGGCTTACAGTCGTTGTGTTATGGCTTACAGTTGTTGCATTAGGGCTTACAGTTGTTGCATGAGGGCTTACAGTTGTTGTATTATGGCCTACAGTTGTTGTGTTGTGGCATACCGTTTTTGTGTTGGCATACCATTGTTGTGTTGTGGCTTACAGTTGTTGTGGCTTATAGTTGTCGTGCTGTGGCCTACAGTTGTCGTGTTGTGGCCTACAGTTGTTGTTTTGTGGCCTACAGTTGTTGTTTTGTGGCATACCGTTTTTCTGTCGTGGCGTACCGTTGTTGTGTTGTGGCATACTGTTGTTGTGTTGTGGCTTACAGTTGTTGTGTTGTGGCTTACAGTTGTTGTGTTATGGCTTATAGTCCTTGTATTATGGCTTACAGTTGTTGCATTATGGCTTACAGTTGTTGCATTAGGGCTTACAGTTGTTGCATTAGGGCTTACAGTTGTTGTGTCCCTGGTTCAATCCCCACCTAGTACCAACCTCGTCATGTCCGTTGTGTCCTGAGCAAGACACTTCACCCTTGCTCCTGATGGGTGCTGGTTAGCGCCTTGCATGGCAGCTCCCTCCATCAGTGTGTGAATGTGTGTGTGAATGGGTAAATGTGGAAGTAGTGTCAAAGCGCTTTGAGTACCTTGAAGGTAGAAAAGCGCTATACAAGTACAACCCATTTATCATTATTTATTTATTATGGCCTACAGTTGTTGTATTATGGCCTACAGTTGTGGTGTTGTGGCATACTGTTTTTGTGTTGGCATACCGTTGTTGTGTTGTGGCTTACAGTTGTTGTGGCTTATAGTTGTCGTGCTGTGGCCTACAGTTGTTGTTTTGTGGCCTACAGTTGTTGTTTTGTGGCATACCGTTTTTCTGTCGTGGCATACCGTTGTTGTATTGTGGCATATTGTTGTTGTGTTGTGGCTTACAGTTGTTGTGTTGTGGCTTACAGTTGTTGTATTATGGCCTACAGTTGTTGTATTGTGGCCTACAGTTGTTGTATTGTGGCTTACAGTTGTTGTGTTGTGGCATACCGTTTTTGTGTTGGCATACCGTTGTCGTGCTGTGGCCTACAGTTGTCGTGTTGTGGCCTACAGTTGTTGTTTTGTGGCCTACAGTTGTTGTTTTGTGGCATACCTTTTTTCTGTCGTGGCGTACCGTTGTTGTGTTGTGGCATACTGTTGTTGTGTTGTGGCTTACAGTTGTTGTGTTGTGGCTTACAGTTGTTGTGTTATGGCTTATAGTCCTTGTATTATGGCTTACAGTTGTTGCATTATGGCTTACAGTTGTTGCATTAGGGCTTACAGTTGTTGTATTATGGCCTACAGTTGTGGTGTTGTGGCATACTGTTTTTGTGTTGGCATACCGTTGTTGTGTTGTGGCTTACAGTTGTTGTGGCTTATAGTTGTCGTGCTGTGGCCTACAGTTGTTGTTTTGTGGCCTACAGTTGTTGTTTTGTGGCATACCGTTTTTCTGTCGTGGCATACCGTTGTTGTATTGTGGCATATTGTTGTTGTGTTGTGGCTTACAGTTGTGTTGTGGCTTACAGTTGTTGTGTTGTGGCTTATAGTCCTTGCATTATGGCTTACAGTTGTTGCATTAGGGCTCACAGTTGTTGCATTAGGGCTTACAGTTCTTGCATTATGGCCTACAGTTGTTGTATTATGGCCTACAGTTGTTGTGTTGTGGCATACCGTTTTTGTGTTGGCATACCGTTGTTGTGTTGTGGCTTACAGTTGTTGTGGCTTATAGTCGTCGTGTTCTGGCCTACAGTTGTTGTTTTGTGGCGTACAGTTGTTGTTTTGTGGCCTACAGTTGTTGTATTGTGGCATACCATTTTTCTGTCATGGCGTACCGTTGTTGTG
Organism: Nerophis lumbriciformis; assembly: GCF_033978685.3. Taxonomy (NCBI): domain Eukaryota; kingdom Metazoa; phylum Chordata; class Actinopteri; order Syngnathiformes; family Syngnathidae; genus Nerophis; species Nerophis lumbriciformis. The sequence goes on along the minus strand of NC_084565.2, from coordinate 13,295,517 downwards.
TTGTGGCATACTGTTGTTGTGTTGTGGCTTACAGTTGTTGTGTTGTGGCTTATAGTCCTTGTATTATGGCTTACAGTTGTTGTGTTGTGGCATAAAGTTGTTGTGTTATGGTTTATAGTCGTTGTGTTGTGGCATAAAGCTGTTGTGTTGTGGCCTACAGTTGTTGTGTTGTGTCATACAGTTGTTGTGTTGTGTCATACAGTTATTATGTTGTGGCTTACAGTTGTTGTGTTGTGGAGTACAGTGTTGCATAATGGCTTACAGTTGTTGTGTTGTGGCATACCGTTTTTCTGTTGTGGCATACCGTTGTCGTGCTGTAGCATACCGTTGTTGTGTTGTAGCATACGGTTGTTGTGTTGTAGCATATGGTTGTTGTGTTGTAGCATATGGTTGTTGCGTTGTGTCATACGGTTGTTGCGTTGTGACCTATAGTTGTTGTGTCGTGACCTATAGTTGTTGCATTATGGCATACAGTGTTGCATAATGGCTTACAGTTGTTGTGTTGTGGCATACCGTTTTTCTGTTGTGGCATACCGTTGTCGTGCTGTAGTATACCGTTGTTGTGTTGTAGCATACGGTTGTAGTGTTGTAGCATATGGTTGTTGTGTTGTAGCATATGGTTGTCGTGTTGTGTCATACGGTTGTTGCGTTGTGACCTATAGTTGTTGTGTCGTGACCTATAGTTGTTGTGTCGTGACCTATAGCTGTTGCATTATGGCTTACAGTTGTTGCATTATGGCTTACAGTTGTTGCATTAGGGCTTACAGTTGTTGTATTATGGCCTACAGTTGTTGTATTATGGCCTACAGTTGTTGTGTTGTGGCATACCGTTTTTGTGTTGGCATACCGTTGTTGTGTTGTGGCTTACAGTTGTTGTGGCTTATAGTTGTCGTGCTGTGGCCTACAGTTGTTGTTTTGTGGCCTACAGTTGTTGTTTTGTGGCATACCGTTTTTCTGTCGTGGCATACCGTTGTTGTATTGTGGCATATTTTTGTTGTGTTGTGGCTTACAGTTGTTGTGTTGTGGCTTACAGTTGTTGTGTTGTGGCTTACAGTTGTTGCATTAGGGCTTACAGTTGTTGTATTATGGCCTACAGTTGTTGTGCTGAAGTATACCGTTGTTGTGTTGTAGCATACGGTTGTAGTGTTGTAGCATATGGTTGTTGTGTTGTAGCATATGGTTGTTGTGTTGTGTCATACGGTTGTTGCGTTGTGACCTATAGTTGTTGTGTCGTGACCTATAGTTGTTGTGTCGTGACCTATAGATGTTGCATTATGGCTTACAGTTGTTGCATTATGGCTTACAGTTGTTGCATTAGGGCTTACAGTTGTTGTATTATGGCCTACAGTTGTTGTTTTGTGGCCTACAGTTGTTGTGTTGTGGCATACCGTTTTTGTGTTGGCATACCGTTGTCGTGCTGTGGCCTACAGTTGTCGTGTTGTGGCCTACAGTTGTTGTTTTGTGGCCTACCGTTGTTGTGTTGTGGCATACTGTTGTTGTGTTGTGGCTTACAGTTGTTGTGTTGTGGCTTACAGTTGTGTTGTGGCTTACAGTTGTTGTGTTATGGCTTATAGTCCTTGTATTATGGCTTACAGTTGTTGCATTATGGCTTACAGTTATTGCATTAGGGTTTACAGTTGTTGTATTATGGCCTACAGTTGTTGTATTATGGCCTACAGTTGTTGTGTTGTGGCATACCGTTTTTGTGTTGGCATACCGTTGTTGTGTTGTGGCTTATAGTTGTCGTGCTGTGGCCTACAGTTGTCGTGTTGTGTTCTACAGTTGTTGTTTTGTGGCCTACAGTTGTTGTTTTGTGGCATACCGTTTTTCTGTTGTGGCATACCGTTGTTGTGTTGTGGCATACTGTTGTTGTGTTGTGGCTTACAGTTGTTGTGTTGTGGCTTACAGTTGTTGTGTTGTGGCTTACAGTTGTTGTGTTATGGCTTATAGTCCTTGTATTATGGCTTACAGTTGTTGCATTATGGCTTACAGTTGTTGCATTAGGGCTTACAGTTGTTGTATTATGGCCTACAGTTGTTGTATTATGGTCTACAGTTGTGGTGTTGTGGCATACTGTTTTTGTGTTGGCATACCGTTGTTGTGTTGTGGCTTACAGTTGTTGTGGCTTATAGTTGTCGTGCTGTGGCCTACAGTTGTTGTTTTGTGGCATACCGTTTTTCTGTCGTGGCATACCGTTGTTGTATTGTGGCATATTGTTGTTTTGTTGTTGCTTACAGTTGTTGTGTTGTGGCTTACAGTTGTTGTGTTGTGGCTTACAGTTGTTGTGTTATGGCTTACAGTTGTTGCATTATGGCTTACAGATGTTGCATTAGGGCTTACAGTTGTTGTATTATGGCCTACAGTTGTTGTATTGTGGCCTACAGTTGTTGTATTGTGGCCTACAGTTGTTGTGTTGTGGCATACGGTTTTTGTGTTGGCATACCGTTGTCGTGCTGTGGCCTACAGTTGTCGTGTTGTGGCCTACAGTTGTTCTTTTGTTGCCTACAGTTGTTGTTTTGTGGCATACCATTTTTCTGTCGTGGCGTACCGTTGTTGTGTTGTGGCATACTGTTGTTGTGTTGTGGCTTACAGTTGTTGTGTTGTGGCTTACAGTTGTTGTGTTGTGGCTTACAGTCGTTGTGTTATGGCTTACAGTTGTTGCATTAGGGCTTACAGTTGTTGCATGAGGGCTTACAGTTGTTGTATTATGGCGTACAGTTGTTGTGTTGTGGCATACCGTTTTTGTGTTGGCATACCGTTGTTGTGTTGTGGCTTACAGTTGTTGTGGCTTATAGTTGTCGTGCTGTGGCCTACAGTTGTCGTGTTGTGGCCTACAGTTGTTGTTTTGTGGCCTACAGTTGTTGTTTTGTGGCATACCGTTTTTCTGTCGTGGCGTACCGTTGTTGTGTTGTGGCATACAGTTGTTGTGTTGTGGCTTACAGTTGTTGTGTTGTGGCTTACAGTTGTTGTGTTATGGCTTATAGTCCTTGTATTATGGCTTACAGTTGTTGCATTAGGGCTTACAGTTGTTGTATTATGGCCTACAGTTGTTGTATTATGGCCTACAGTTGTGGTGTTGTGGCATACTGTTTTTGTGTTGGCATACCGTTGTTGTGTTGTGGCTTACAGTTGTTGTGGCTTATAGTTGTCGTGCTGTGGCCTACAGTTGTTGTTTTGTGGCCTACAGTTGTTGTTTTGTGGCATACCGTTTTCTGTCGTGGCATACCGTTGTTGTATTGTGGCATATTGTTGTTGTGTTGTGGCTTACAGTTGTTGTGTTGTGGCTTACAGTTGTTGTGTTGTGGCTTACAGTTGTTGCATTAGGGCTTACAGTTGTTGTATTATGGCCTACAGTTGTTGTATCGTGGCCTACAGTTGTTGTATTGTGGCCTACAGTTGTAGTGTTGTGGCATACCGTTTTTGTGTTGGCATACCGTTGTCGTGCTGTGGCCTACAGTTGTCGTGTTGTGGCCTACAGTTGTTGTTTTGTGGCCTACAGTTGTTGTTTTGTGGCATACCATTTTTCTGTCGTGGCGTACCGTTGTTGTGTTGTGGCATACTGTTGTTGTGTTGTGGCTTACAGTTGTTGTGTTGTGGCTTACAGTTGTTGTGTTATGGCTTATAGTCCTTGTATTATGGCTTACAGTCGTTGTGTTGTGGCCTACAGTTGTTGTGTTGTGTCATACAGTCGTTGTGTTGTGTCATACAGTTATTATGTTGTGGCTTACAGTTGTTGTGTTGTGGAGTACAGTGTTGCATAATGGCTTACAGTTGTTGTGTTGTGGCATACCGTTTTTCTGTTGTGGCATACCGTTGTCGTGCTGTAGCATACCGTTGTTGTGTTGTAGCATACGGTTGTTGTGTTGTAGCATATGGTTGTTGTGTTGTAGCATATGGTTGTTGCGTTGTGTCATACGGTTGTTGCGTTGTGACCTATAGTTGTTGTGTCGTGACCTATAGTTGTTGCATTATGGCATACAGTTGTTGCATTATGGCTTACAGTTGTTGCATTAGGGCTTACAGTTGTTGTATTATGGCCTACAGTTGTTGTATTATGGCCTACAGTTGTTGTGTTGTGGCCTATAGTTGTTGTGTCGTGACCTATAGCTGTTGTATTATGGCCTACAGTTGTTGTATTATGGCCTACAGTTGTTGTGTTGTGGCATACCGTTTTTGTGTTGGCATACCGTTGTTGTGTTGTGGCTTACAGTTGTTGTGGCTTATAGTTGTCGTGATGTGGCCTACAGTTGTCGTGTTGTGGCCTACAGTTGTTGTTTTGTGGCCTACAGTTGTTGTTTTGTGGCATACCGTTTTCTGTTGTGGCATACCGTTGTTGTGTTGCGGCATACTGTTGTTGTGTTGTGGCTTACAGTTGTTGTGTTGTGGCTTACAGTTGTTGTGTTGTGGCTTACAGTTGTTGTGTTATGGCTTATAGTCCTTGTATTATGGCTTACAGTTGTTGCATTATGGCTTACAGTTATTGCATTAGGGTTTACAGTTGTTGTATTATGGCCTACAGTTGTTGTATTATGGCCTACAGTTGTTGTATTATGGCCTACAGTTGTTTTGTTGTGGCATACCGTTTTTGTGTTGGCATACCGTTGTTGTGTTGTGGCTTACAGTTGTTGTGGCTTATAGTTGTCGTGCTGTGGCCTACAGTTGTCGTGTTGTGGCCTACAGTTGTTGTTTTGTGGCATACCGTTTTTCTGTCGTGGCGTACCGTTGTTGTGTTGTGGCATACTGTTGTTGTGTTGTGGCTTACAGTTGTTGTGTTGTGGCTTACAGTTGTTGTGTTATGGCTTATAGTCCTTGTATTATGGCTTACAGTTGTTGCATTATGGCTTACAATTGTTGCATTAGGGCTTACAGTTGTTGTATTATGGCCTACAGTTGTTGTATTATGGCCTACAGTTGTTGTTTTGTGGCCTACAGTTGTTTTGTGGCATACCGTTTTTCTGTCGTGGCATACCGTTTTTCTGTCGTGGCATACCGTTGTTGTATTGTGGCATATTGTTGTTGTGTTGTGGCTTACAGTTGTTGTGTTGTGGCTTACAGTTGTTGTGTTGTGGCTTACAGTTGTTGTGTTATGGCTTATAGTCCTTGTATTATGGCTTACAGTTGTTGCATTATGGCTTACAGATGTTGCATTATGGCCTACAGTTGTTGTATTGTGGCCTACAGTTGTTGTATTGTGGCCTACAGTTGTTGTATTGTGGCCTACAGTTGTTGTGTTGTGGCATACCGTTTTTGTGTTGGCATACCGCTGTCGTGCTGTGGCCTACAGTTGTCGTGTTGTGGCTTACAGTTGTTGTGTTGTGGCTTACAGTTGTTGTGTTATGGCTTATAGTCCTTGTATTATGGCTTACAGTTGTTGCATTATGGCTTACAGATGTTGCATTATGGCCTACAGTTGTTGTATTGTGGCCTACAGTTGTTGTATAATGGCCTACAGTTGTTGTTTTGTGGCCTACAGTTGTTTTGTGGCATACCGTTTTTCTGTCGTGGCATACCGTTTTTCTGTCGTGGCATACCGTTGTTGTATTGTGGCATATCGTTGTTGTGTTGTGGCTTACAGTTGTTGTGTTGTGGCTTACAGTTGTTGTGTTGTGGCTTACAGTTGTTGTGTTATGGCTTATAGTTGTTGTGTTGTGGCATACCGTTTTTGTGTTGGCATACCGCTGTCGTGCTGTGGCCTACAGTTGTCGTGTTGTGGCCTACAGTTGTTGTTTTGTGGCCTACAGTTGTTGTTTTGTGGCATACCGTTTTTCTGTCGTGGCGTACCGTTGTTGTGTTGTGGCATACTGTTGTTGTGTTGTGGCTTACAGTTGTTGTGTTGTGGCTTACAGTTGTTGTGTTATGGCTTATAGTCCTTGTATTATGGCTTACAGTTGTTGCATTATGGCTTACAGTTGTTGCATTAGGGCTTACAGTTGTTGTATTATGGCCTACAGTTGTTGTATTATGGCCTACAGTTGTTGTTTTGTGGCCTACAGTTGTTTTGTGGCATACCGTTTTTCTGTCGTGGCATACCGTTTTTCTGTCGTGGCATACCGTTGTTGTATTGTGGCATATTGTTGTTGTGTTGTGGCTTACAGTTGTTGTGTTGTGGCTTACAGTTGTTGTGTTGTGGCTTACAGTTGTTGTGTTATGGCTTATAGTCCTTGTATTATGGCTTACAGTTGTTGCATTATGGCTTACAGATGTTGCATTATGGCCTACAGTTGTTGTATTGTGGCCTACAGTTGTTGTATTGTGGCCTACAGTTGTTGTATTGTGGCCTACAGTTGTTGTGTTGTGGCATACCGTTTTTGTGTTGGCATACCGCTGTCGTGCTGTGGCCTACAGTTGTCGTGTTGTGGCTTACAGTTGTTGTGTTGTGGCTTACAGTTGTTGTGTTATGGCTTATAGTCCTTGTATTATGGCTTACAGTTGTTGCATTATGGCTTACAGATGTTGCATTATGGCCTACAGTTGTTGTATTGTGGCCTACAGTTGTTGTATTATGGCCTACAGTTGTTGTTTTGTGGCCTACAGTTGTTTTGTGGCATACCGTTTTTCTGTCGTGGCATACCGTTGTTGTATTGTGGCATATTGTTGTTGTGTTGTGGCTTACAGTTGTTGTGTTGTGGCTTACAGTTGTTGTGTTGTGGCTTACAGTTGTTGTGTTGTGGCTTACAGTTGTTGTGTTATGGCTTATAGTCCTTGTATTATGGCTTACAGTTGTTGCATTATGGCTTACAGATGTTGCATTATGGCCTACAGTTGTTGTATTGTGGCCTACAGTTGTTGTATTGTGGCCTACAGTTGTTGTATTGTGGCCTACAGTTGTTGTGTTGTGGCATACCGTTTTTGTGTTGGCATACCGCTGTCGTGCTGTGGCCTACAGTTGTCGTGTTGTGGCCTACAGTTGTTGTTTTGTGGCCTACAGTTGTTGTTTTGTGGCATACCGTTTTTCTGTCGTGGCGTACCGTTGTTGTGTTGTGGCATACTGTTGTTGTGTTGTGGCTTACAGTTGTTGTGTTGTGGCTTACAGTTGTTGTGTTATGGCTTATAGTCCTTGTATTATGGCTTACAGTTGTTGCATTATGGCTTACAGTTGTTGCATTAGGGCTTACAGTTGTTGTATTATGGCCTACAGTTGTTGTATTATGGCCTACAGTTGTGGTGTTGTGGCATACTGTTTTTGTGTTGGCATACCGTTGTTGTGTTGTGGCTTACAGTTGTTGTGGCTTATAGTTGTCGTGCTGTGGCCTACAGTTGTTGTTTTGTGGCCTACAGTTGTTGTTTTGTGGCATACCGTTTTTCTGTCGTGGCATACCGTTTTTCTGTCGTGGCATACCGTTGTTGTATTGTGGCATATTGTTGATGTGTTGTGGCGTACAGTTGTTGTGTTGTGGCTTACAGTTGTTGTGTTGTGGCTTACAGTTGTTGCATTAGGGCTTACAGTTGTTGTATTATGGCCTACAGTTGTTGTATTGTGGCCTACAGTTGTTGTATTGTGGCCTACAGTTGTTGTGTTGTGGTATACCGTTTTTGTGTTGGCATACCGTTGTCGTGCTGTGGCCTACAGTTGTCGTGTTGTGGCCTACAGTTGTTGTTTTGTGGCCTACAGCTGTTGTTTTGTGGCATACCATTTTTCTGTCGTGGCGTACCGTTGTTGTGTTGTGGCATACTGTTGTTGTGTTGTGGCTTACAGCTGTTGTGTTGTGGCTTACAGTTGTTGTGTTATGGCTTATAGTCCTTGTATTATGGCTCACAGTTGTTGCATTATGGCTTACAGTTGTTGCATTAGAGCTTACAGTTGTTGCATTAGGGCTTACAGTTGTTGTATTATGGCCTACAGTTGTTGTGTTGTGGCATACCGTTTTTGTGTTGGCATACCGTTGTTGTGTTGTGGCTTACAGTTGTTGTGGCTTATAGTTGTCGTGCTGTGGCCCACAGTTGTCGTGTTGTGGCCTACAGTTGTTTTGTGGCCTACAGTTGTTGTTTTGTGGCCTACAGTTGTTGTTTTGTGGCATACCGTTTTTCTGTCGTGGCGTACCGTTGTGGTGTTGTGGCATACTGTTGTTGTGTTGTGGCTTACAGTTGTCGTGTTGTGGCTTACAGTTGTTGTGTTATGGCTTATAGTCCTTGTATTATGGCTTACAGTTGTTGTGTTGTGGCATAAAGTTGTTGTGTTATGGTTTATAGTCGTTGTGTTATGGCATAAAGTTGTTGTGTTGTGGCCTACAGTTGTTGTGTTGTGGCTTACAGTTGTTGTGTTGTGGCTTATAGTCCTTGTATTATGCTTACAGTTGTTGTGTTGTGGCATAAAGTTGTTGTGTTATGGTTTATAGTCGTGTTATGGCATAAAGTTGTTGTGTTATGGTTTATAGTCGTGTTATGGCATAAAGTTGTTGTGTTGTGGCCTACACTTGTTGTGTTGTGGCCTACAGTTGTTGTGTTGTGGCATAAAGTTGTTGTGTTGTGGCATAAAGTTGTTGTGTTGTGGCGTTTGCAAAGGTTGTGACCTTTCTGGGCCAGCGTAGACATGTGCAGATGTGTAAAAGGTGTAATGTGAAAAAGTCGTACTCAAAGTCGGCTTGTTCTTTAAGCTCCACCAGAGGCTGGAAGATCAAAGATCTCTTCCTCATGCCCAGCAGACACGCTGAATCCTTGGAGTTGGCAAAGACGCGACCTGGAAGATTTAAAGTTGCAAATACAACAAACATGAACACAAGGACAACATCAGGAAGTCTTTTTGTCCTCACCATGTCGGTAGCATTCCTTCAGTTTGTCAGTCAGCCAGATGACGGACTTGATCCCCATCTTTGTCGCAAAATTCCTGTCAAAGGGACTCGGAGTTCCACCCTGCAGACAAAGCAATGTTTTTTTCCGCCCTCTTTGTCTTCATGCAGAGGATGAGTTAGTTGAAGGTGAAAAGTGAAGTTGATAATACCTGCTGCATATGTCCGAGTACATTCTTCCTGCAGTCAAACACACCTTTGCCCTCCTCCGAGTACAGGTTGAAGAGAACTTCGGTGGTGTAGTTGGCATTGCACTTCTCGTTTCTAGGAAAAAGCGAGGGCAAAAACCCAGCAGGCTGAAGACATTGATACAACGTTGATTGTACGTACATGTCCTTTAAAACTGACTTTGAAACAACGTTGCAATATAGTTGTATTTATAAATTGAGTTGATGTCTAACGTTGGATCCACGTCGTAGGTTGGGAAATGTCCAAATTTCAACGGTCAAATCAACGTCACATTGACATTGAATAAACATTGTCAAAAAGCATGTTGTTTCAACGTTGTATTTGTGTGGTAGAATATTGGCCAGGAAATGACCAAATTTCAATGGTTAAATCGACGTCAGAACCCAACACTGATAAAAGGGTGTCAAAAAGCATGTTGTTTCAACGTTGTATTTGTGTTGTAGAAACTTCGTTGGGAAATGACCAAAATTCAATGGTCAAATTAGCGTCACAACCTGACAATGAATAAAAGTTGTCAAAAAGCATTTTGTTTCAACGTTGTATTTGTGTCGTAGAATATTGGTTGGGGAATGACCAAATTTCAATGGTTAAATCAACGTCAGAAACCAACATTGATTAATCGTTGTGAAAAAGCTTGTTGTTTCAACGTTGTATTTGTGTTGTAGAATATTGGTTGGAAAATTACCAAATTTCAATGGTCAAATCAATGTCAGAACCCAACATTGATTAAACGTTGTCAAAAAGCATGTTGTTTCAACTTTGTATTTGTGTTGTAGAATATTGGTTTGGAAATTACCAAATTTCAATGGTTAAATCAACGTCACAACCCAACATTGATTAAAAATTGCCAAAAAGCACGTTTTTCAACGTTGTATTTGTGTTGTAGATACTTGGTTGGAAAATGACCAAAATTCAATGGTCAAATTGGCGTCACAACCTGACAATGAATAAACATTGTCAAAAAGCATGTTGTTTCAATGTTGTATTTGTGTTGTAGAATATTGGTTGGGAAATGACCAAATTTCAATGGTCAAATCAATGTCAGAACCCAACATTGATTAAACGTTGTCAAAAAGCATGTTGTTTCAACGTTGTATTTGTGTTGTAGAATATTGGTTGGAAAATTACCAAATTCCAATGGTCAAATCAATGTCAGAACCCAACATTGATTAAACGTTGTCAAAAAGCATGTTGTTTCAACGTTGTATTTGTGTGGTAGAATATTGGTTGGGAAATGACCATAATTCAATGTTCAAATCAACGTGAGAACCCAACATTTATTAAACGTTGTCAAAAAGCATGTTGTTTCCACGTTTTACTTGTGTTGTAGAAACTTTGTTGGAAAATGACCAAAATTCAACGGTCAAATTAGCGTCAAACTGACATGGAATAAACGTTGTCAAAAAGCATGTTGTTTCCATGTTGTATTTGTGTTGTAGAATATTGGTAGGGAAATAACCACATTTCAATGGTCAAATCAACGTCAGAACCCAACATTGATTTAATGTTGTCAAAAAGCATGTTGTTTCAACGTTGTATTTGTGTTGTAGAAACTTCGTTGGGAAATGACCAAAATTCAATGGTCAAATTAGCGTCACAACCTGACAATGAATAAAAGTTGTCAAAAAGCATGTTGTTTCAACGTTGTATTTGTGTTGTAGAATATTGGTTAGGAAATGACCAAATTTCAATGGTTAAATCAACGTCAGAACCCAACATTGATTAAACGTTGTCAAAAAGTATGTTGTTTCAACGTTGTATTGTGTTGTAGAATATTGGTTCGGAAATGACCAAATTTCAATGGCCAAATCAACGTCAGAACCCAACATTGATTAAACGTTGTCAAAAAGCATGTTGTTTCAACGTTGTATTTGTGTTGTAGAATATTGGTTAGGAAATGACCAAATTTCAATCGTCAAATCAATGTCAGAACCCAACATTAATTAAACGTGGTCAAAAAGCATGTTGTTTCAACGTTGTATTTGTGTTGTAGAATATTGGTTAGGAAATTACCAAATTTCAATGGTTAAATCAACGTCAGAACCCAACATTGATTAAATGTTGTCAAAAAGCATGTTGTTTCAACGTTGTATTTGTGTTGTAGAATATTGGTTGGGAAGTGACCAAATTTCAATGGTCAAATCAACGTCAGAACCCAACATTGATTAAACGTTGTCAACGTTGTATTTGTGTTGTAGAAACTTCGTTGGGAAATGACCAAAATTCAATGGTCAAATTAGCGTCACAACCTGACAATGAATAAAAGTTGACAAAAAGCATGTTGTTTCAACGTTGTATTTGTGTTGTAGAATATTGGTTGGGAAATGACCAAATTTCAATGGTTAAATCAACGTCAGAACCCAACATTGATTAAACGTTGTCAAAAAGCAAGTTGTTTCAACGTTGTATTTGTGTGGTAGAGTATTGGTTAGGAAATGACCAAATTTCAATGGACAAATCAACGTCAGAACCCAACATTGATTAATCGTTGTGAAAAAGCATGTTGTTTCAACGTTGTATTTGTGTTGTAGAATATTGGTTGGGAAATTACCAAATTTCAATGGTCAAATCAATGTCAGAACCCAACATTGATTAAACGTTGTCAAAAAGCATGTTGTTTCAACTTTGTATTTGTGTTGTAGAATATTGGTTTGGAAATTACCAAATTTCAATGGTTAAATCAACGTCACAACCAAACATTGATTAAAAATTGCCAAAAAGCACGTTTTTCAACGTTGTATTTGTGTTGTAGAAACTTGGTTGGAAAATGACCAAAATTCAATGGTCAAATTGGCGTCACAACCTGACAATGAATAAACATTGTCAAAAAGCATGTTGTTTCAATGTTGTATTTGTGTTGTAGAATATTGGTTGGGAAATGACCAAATTTCAATGGTCAAATCAATGTCAGAACCCAACATTGATTAAACGTTGTCAAAAAGCATGTTGTTTCAACGTTGTATTTGTGTTGTAGAATATTGGTTGGAAAATTACCAAATTCCAATGGTCAAATCAATGTCAGAACCCAACATTGATTAAACGTTGTCAAAAAGCATGTTGTTTCAACGTTGTATTTGTGTGGTAGAATATTGGTTGGGAAATGACCATAATTCAATGTTCAAATCAACGTGAGAACCCAACATTTATTAAACGTTGTCAAAAAGCATGTTGTTTCCACGTTTTACTTGTGTTGTAGAAACTTTGTTGGAAAATGACCAAAATTCAACGGTCAAATTAGCGTCAAACTGACATGGAATAAACGTTGTCAAAAAGCATGTTGTTTCCATGTTGTATTTGTGTTGTAGAATATTGGTAGGGAAATAACCACATTTCAATGGTCAAATCAACGTCAGAACCCAACATTGATTTAATGTTGTCAAAAAGCATGTTGTTTCAACGTTGTATTTGTGTTGTAGAAACTTCGTTGGGAAATGACCAAAATTCAATGGTCAAATTAGCGTCACAACCTGACAATGAATAAAAGTTGTCAAAAAGCATGTTGTTTCAACGTTGTATTTGTGTTGTAGAATATTGGTTAGGAAATGACCAAATTTCAATGGTTAAATCAACGTCAGAACCCAACATTGATTAAACGTTGTCAAAAAGTATGTTGTTTCAACGTTGTATTGTGTTGTAGAATATTGGTTCGGAAATGACCAAATTTCAATGGCCAAATCAACGTCAGAACCCAACATTGATTAAACGTTGTCAAAAAGCATGTTGTTTCAACGTTGTATTTGTGTTGTAGAATATTGGTTAGGAAATGACCAAATTTCAATCGTCAAATCAATGTCAGAACCCAACATTAATTAAACGTGGTCAAAAAGCATGTTGTTTCAACGTTGTATTTGTGTTGTAGAATATTGGTTAGGAAATTACCAAATTTCAATGGTTAAATCAACGTCAGAACCCAACATTAATTAAATGTTGTCAAAAAGCATGTTGTTTCAACGTTGTATTTGTGTTGTAGAATATTGGTTGGGAAGTGACCAAATTTCAATGGTCAAATCAACGTCAGAACCCAACATTGATTAAACGTTGTCAACGTTGTATTTGTGTTGTAGAAACTTCGTTGGGAAATGACCAAAATTCAATGGTCAAATTAGCGTCACAACCTGACAATGAATAAAAGTTGACAAAAAGCATGTTGTTTCAACGTTGTATTTGTGTTGTAGAATATTGGTTGGGAAATGACCAAATTTCAATGGTTAAATCAACGTCAGAACCCAACATTGATTAAACGTTGTCAAAAAGCAAGTTGTTTCAACGTTGTATTTGTGTGGTAGAGTATTGGTTAGGAAATGACCAAATTTCAATGGACAAATCAATGTCAGAACCCAACATTGATTAAACGTTGTCAAAAAGCATGTTGTTTCAACTTTGTATTTGTGTTGTAGAATATTGGTTTGGAAATTACCAAATTTCAATGGTTAAATCAACGTCACAACCCAACATTGATTAAAAATTGCCAAAAAGCACGTTTTTCAACGTTGTATTTGTGTTGTAGAAACTTGGTTGGAAAATGACCAAAATTCAATGGTCAAATTGGCGTCACAACCTGACAATGAATAAACATTGTCAAAAAGCATGTTGTTTCAATGTTGTATTTGTGTTGTAGAATATTGGTTGGGAAATGACCAAATTTCAATGGTCAAATCAATGTCAGAACCCAACATTGATTAAACGTTGTCAAAAAGCATGTTGTTTCAACGTTGTATTTGTGTTGTAGAATATTGGTTGGAAAATTACCAAATTCCAATGGTCAAATCAATGTCAGAACCCAACATTGATTAAACGTTGTCAAAAAGCAAGTTGTTTCAACGTTGTATTTGTGTGGTAGAATATTGGTTGGGAAATGACCATAATTCAATGTTCAAATCAACGTGAGAACCCAACATTTATTAAACGTTGTCAAAAAGCATGTTGTTTCCACGTTTTACTTGTGTTGTAGAAACTTTGTTGGAAAATGACCAAAATTCAACGGTCAAATTAGCGTCAAACTGACATGGAATAAACGTTGTCAAAAAGCATGTTGTTTCCATGTTGTATTTGTGTTGTAGAATATTGGTAGGGAAATAACCACATTTCAATGGTCAAATCAACGTCAGAACCCAACATTGATTTAATGTTGTCAAAAAGCATGTTGTTTCAACATTGTATTTGTGTTGTAGAAACTTCGTTGGGAAATGACCAAAATTCAATGGTCAAATTAGCGTCACAACCTGACAATGAATAAAAGTTGTCAAAAAGCATGTTGTTTCAACTTTGTATTTGTGTTGTAGAATATTGGTTAGGAAATGACCAAATTTCAATGGTTAAATCAACGTCAGAACCCAACATTGATTAAACGTTGTCAAAAAGTATGTTGTTTCAACGTTGTATTGTGTTGTAGAATATTGGTTCGGAAATGACCAAATTTCAATGGCCAAATCAACGTCAGAACCCAACATTGATTAAACGTTGTCAAAAAGCATGTTGTTTCAACGTTGTATTTGTGTTGTAGAATATTGGTTAGGAAATGACCAAATTTCAATCGTCAAATCAATGTCAGAACCCAACATTAATTAAACGTGGTCAAAAAGCATGTTGTTTCAACGTTGTATTTGTGTTGTAGAATATTGGTTAGGAAATTACCAAATTTCAATGGTTAAATCAACGTCAGAACCCAACATTGATTAAATGTTGTCAAAAAGCATGTTGTTTCAATGTTGTATTTGTGTTGTAGAATATTGGTTGGGAAGTGACCAAATTTCAATGGTCAAATCAACGTCAGAACCCAACATTGATTAAACGTTGTCAACGTTGTATTTGTGTTGTAGAAACTTCGTTGGGAAATGACCAAAATTCAATGGTCAAATTAGCGTCACAACCTGACAATGAATAAAAGTTGACAAAAAGCATGTTGTTTCAACGTTGTATTTGTGTTGTAGAATATTGGTTGGGAAATGACCAAATTTCAATGGTTAAATCAACGTCAGAACCCAACATTGATTAAACGTTGTCAAAAAGCAAGTTGTTTCAACGTTGTATTTGTGTGGTAGAGTATTGGTTAGGAAATGACCAAATTTCAATGGACAAATCAACGTCAGAACCCAACATTGATTAAACGTTGTCAAAAAGCATGTTGTTTCAACGTTGTATTTGTGTTGTAGAATATTGGTTGGGAAATGACCAAATTTCAATGGTCAAATCAACGTCAGAACCCAACATTGATTAAACGTTGTCAAAAAGCATGTTGTTTCAACGTTGTATTTGTGTTGTAGAATATTGGTTGGGAAGTGACCAAATTTCAATGGTCAAATCAACGTCACAACCCAACACTGATAAAAGGGTGTCAAAAAGCATGTTGTTTCAACGTTGTATTTGTGTTGTAGAAACTTCGTTGGGAAATGACCAAAATTCAATGGTCAAATTAGCGTCACAACCTGACATTGAGTAAACATTGTCAAAAAGCATGTTGTTTCAACGTTGTATTTGTGTCGTAGAATATTGGTTGGGGAATGACCAAATTTCAATGGTTAAATCAACGTCAGAACCCAACATTGATTAAACATTGTCAAAAAGCATGTTGTTTCAACGTTGTATTTGTGTTGTAGAATATTGGTTGGGGAATGACCAAATTTCAATGGTTAAATCAACGTCAGAACCCAACATTGATTAAATATTGTCAAAAAGCATGTTGTTTCAACGTTGTATTTGTGTTGTAGAATATTGGTTGGGGAATGACCAAATTTCAATGGTTAAATCAACGTCAGAACCCAAGATTGATTAAACATTGTCAAAAAGCATGTTGTTTCAACGTTGTATTTGTGTTGTAGAATATTGGTTAGAAAATGACCAAATTTCAATCGTCAAATCAATGTCAGAACCCAACATTAATTAAACGTGGTCAAAAAGCATGTTGTTTCAACGTTGTATTTGTGTTGTAGAATATTGGTTAGGAAATGACCAAATTTCAATGGTTAAATCAACGTCAGAACCCAACATTGATTAAATGTTGTCAAAAAGCATGTTGTTTCAACGTTGTATTTGTGTTGTAGAATATTGGTTGGGAAGTGACCAAATTTCAATGGTCAAATCAACGTCAGAACCCAACATTGATTAAACGTTGTCAACGTTGTATTTGTGTTGTAGAAACTTCGTTGGGAAATGACCAAAATTCAATGGTCAAATTAGCGTCACAACCTGACAATGAATAAAAGTTGACAAAAAGCATGTTGTTTCAACGTTGTATTTGTGTTGTAGAATATTGGTTGGGAAATGACCAAATTTCAATGGTCAAATCAATGTCAGAACCCAACATTGATTAAACGTTGTCAAAAAGCATGTTGTTTCAACGTTGTATTTGTGTTGTAGAATATTGGTTGGAAAATTACCAAATTCCAATGGTCAAATCAATGTCAGAACCCAACATTGATTAAACGTTGTCAAAAAGCATGTTGTTTCAACGTTGTATTTGTGTGGTAGAATATTGGTTGGGAAATGACCATAATTCAATGTTCAAATCAACGTGAGAACCCAACATTTATTAAACGTTGTCAAAAAGCATGTTGTTTCCACGTTTTACTTGTGTTGTAGAAACTTTGTTGGAAAATGACCAAAATTCAACGGTCAAATTAGCGTCAAACTGACATGGAATAAACGTTGTCAAAAAGCATGTTGTTTCCATGTTGTATTTGTGTTGTAGAATATTGGTAGGGAAATAACCACATTTCAATGGTCAAATCAACGTCAGAACCCAACATTGATTTAATGTTGTCAAAAAGCATGTTGTTTCAACATTGTATTTGTGTTGTAGAAACTTCGTTGGGAAATGACCAAAATTCAATGGTCAAATTAGCGTCACAACCTGACAATGAATAAAAGTTGTCAAAAAGCATGTTGTTTCAACTTTGTATTTGTGTTGTAGAATATTGGTTAGGAAATGACCAAATTTCAATGGTTAAATCAACGTCAGAACCCAACATTGATTAAACGTTGTCAAAAAGTATGTTGTTTCAACGTTGTATTGTGTTGTAGAATATTGGTTCGGAAATGACCAAATTTCAATGGCCAAATCAACGTCAGAACCCAACATTGATTAAACGTTGTCAAAAAGCATGTTGTTTCAACGTTGTATTTGTGTTGTAGAATATTGGTTAGGAAATGACCAAATTTCAATCGTCAAATCAATGTCAGAACCCAACATTAATTAAACGTGGTCAAAAAGCATGTTGTTTCAACGTTGTATTTGTGTTGTAGAATATTGGTTAGGAAATTACCAAATTTCAATGGTTAAATCAACGTCAGAACCCAACATTGATTAAATGTTGTCAAAAAGCATGTTGTTTCAACGTTGTATTTGTGTTGTAGAATATTGGTTGGGAAGTGACCAAATTTCAATGGTCAAATCAACGTCAGAACCCAACATTGATTAAACGTTGTCAACGTTGTATTTGTGTTGTAGAAACTTCGTTGGGAAATGACCAAAATTCAATGGTCAAATTAGCGTCACAACCTGACAATGAATAAAAGTTGACAAAAAGCATGTTGTTTCAACGTTGTATTTGTGTTGTAGAATATTGGTTGGGAAATGACCAAATTTCAATGGTTAAATCAACGTCAGAACCCAACATTGATTAAACGTTGTCAAAAAGCAAGTTGTTTCAACGTTGTATTTGTGTGGTAGAGTATTGGTTAGGAAATGACCAAATTTCAATGGACAAATCAACGTCAGAACCCAACATTGATTAAACGTTGTCAAAAAGCATGTTGTTTCAACGTTGTATTTGTGTTGTAGAATATTGGTTGGGAAATGACCAAATTTCAATGGTCAAATCAACGTCAGAACCCAACATTGATTAAACGTTGTCAAAAAGCATGTTGTTTCAACGTTGTATTTGTGTTGTAGAATATTGGTTGGGAAGTGACCAAATTTCAATGGTCAAATCAACGTCACAACCCAACACTGATAAAAGGGTGTCAAAAAGCATGTTGTTTCAACGTTGTATTTGTGTTGTAGAAACTTCGTTGGGAAATGACCAAAATTCAATGGTCAAATTAGCGTCACAACCTGACATTGAGTAAACATTGTCAAAAAGCATGTTGTTTCAACGTTGTATTTGTGTCGTAGAATATTGGTTGGGGAATGACCAAATTTCAATGGTTAAATCAACGTCAGAACCCAACATTGATTAAACATTGTCAAAAAGCATGTTGTTTCAACGTTGTATTTGTGTTGTAGAATATTGGTTGGGGAATGACCAAATTTCAATGGTTAAATCAACGTCAGAACCCAACATTGATTAAATATTGTCAAAAAGCATGTTGTTTCAACGTTGTATTTGTGTTGTAGAATATTGGTTGGGGAATGACCAAATTTCAATGGTTAAATCAACGTCAGAACCCAAGATTGATTAAACATTGTCAAAAAGCATGTTGTTTCAACGTTGTATTTGTGTTGTAGAATATTGGTTAGAAAATGACCAAATTTCAATCGTCAAATCAATGTCAGAACCCAACATTAATTAAACGTGGTCAAAAAGCATGTTGTTTCAACGTTGTATTTGTGTTGTAGAATATTGGTTAGGAAATGACCAAATTTCAATGGTTAAATCAACGTCAGAACCCAACATTGATTAAATGTTGTCAAAAAGCATGTTGTTTCAACGTTGTATTTGTGTTGTAGAATATTGGTTGGGAAGTGACCAAATTTCAATGGTCAAATCAACGTCAGAACCCAACATTGATTAAACGTTGTCAACGTTGTATTTGTGTTGTAGAAACTTCGTTGGGAAATGACCAAAATTCAATGGTCAAATTAGCGTCACAACCTGACAATGAATAAAAGTTGACAAAAAGCATGTTGTTTCAACGTTGTGTTTGTGTTGTAGAATATTGGTTGGGAAATGACCAAATTTCAATGGTTAAATCAACGTCAGAACCCAACATTGATTAAACGTTCCCAAAAAGCTTTTTTTTTCAACGGCGTATTTGTATTGTAGAAACTTGGTTGGGAAATGACCAAATTTCAATGGTTAAATCAACGTCAGAACCCAACATTGATTAAACGTTGTCAAAAAGCATGTTGTTTCAACGTTGTATGTGTGTGGTAGAATATTGGTTAGGAAATGACCAAATTTCAATGGTTAAATCAACGTCAGAACCCAACATTGATTAAACATTGTCAAAAAGCATGTTGTTTCAACGTATTTGTGTTGTAGAATATTGGTTGGGAAGTGACCAAATTTCAATGGTCAAATCAATGTCAGAACGCAACATTGATTAAACGTTGTCGAAAAGCATGTTGTTTCAACGTTATGTTTGAGTTGCTCAACATCAGGACCTAATTCAACAAGATCTCAACGTTGTTTCAATGTCTTGTGCCTGCTGGGAAAGAATGTGTCAAGTTTTTTGGGGGGGGGGGAAAGATTCCATCCAGACCTTAGAATGAGTCCTCTCTTCACTGTTGTCTTCATCTTGTTTACCAGATGCTCCACGTTTAACTATAAGGGAAAAAGTTAGGTAAATACATCACACGCTGCGTACTTGTATTTGTCGGACTATAAGGCGCACTTAAATTCCTTTCATTTTCTCAAAAATTCTGGTTGTGCTTACTCACCACAAAGCAATTTTTTTTTTGGTACATGGTGTAATGATAAGTGTGATGGCAGTCACACATAAGAGATACGTGTGGACTGCAGGTTGACGCCTGTTAAATAAATGACGCTAGCAATAAAGCGAAAAACTTTGATGTTTCATTGAGAATATAGAACATTACACACGGCGCTAAAAGTCTGTCAAAATATTTTAGTAGGACTTTGGTAAGCTACGAAGCCGCACCGCTTGATGGATTATCGGCTACCATAGTCAGACGTACTGTGCTTCAACTCACAGGTATTATTATGGTGTGTGTATAATAAGGACCTATTAGGATACTTATTATCAGGCCTTTTGTTTATGTATGTACCGTTCCACCCTTGATGGTCATCCTAAAGATTGTGGAAATGAATCCTTCCCTCTGACCTGTAGATCATGGAGTTTGAAGGGCTCCTCAAAGATGTAGGCATTATCAGCTCCAGATGCCAGGGCGGCCATGGTTGCCAGGTATCCACAGTATCCTCCCATCGTCTCAACAATGAACACTCTTCGCTTGGTACCGGCTGCAGATTGCTTAATCAGATCACATGACTAAAAGGGGCCAAGAAAGTAAAAAAAATGCAGTTGAATGTTACTTTGACATGCATGCTAAACCTTTTTTTTTTATATGAATAAGTTATCATTAAATGATAAGAAAACTAAATGTATGGTGTTTAGTGGTGCAAGGACAAATTGTGAAGCAAAATTAAAATTAAATCAAGTGGAAATTGATAGTATATGAAACTAAGTTCTTGGGAATAATAATTGTTAGAATTGTTTCTAAATTATCACAAAAACTTTGTATTACATTGTGTTCCTGACAAGAAGACAAAAGGCCGTCTTTTGAAACCTACCAAGAGTAAGGCTCGTAAAACTCCACTGTGTAGGGGGGAAGCAAGATGGTGTTCCTGTTTTCTCTCATGTATGGTAATCAACAGAAGGATGTTGTTCTCGCCCAAGGACTTCAAAGCGAAGAGAACCAAGGATCTGCCCAATTTCCAGACAAACTCTTTTTGAAGTATTTTACAAACTCTCTTTGAACTATTTTATGGAACTCTTTTTTAACCATTTTACGACCTCTCCTTTTGAACTGTTCGGTAACCAAAGGCAACGCTGTTTACGACCCACTTCCCTTTGAAAGCAGCTGTGGTCAGGTGGGGGGAGAAAGTCAAATAAAGAAGGAGGAGTGCAATCTTTGGGCAGAGTGTGCTGGAGATTGTAGAAGGGTACAATGCCTGGGCGACTCTCCTCAATATATTGAGTCCAAATTGAATTCTGTCTCTGTTTAATTCTTTGCCTCTTGTCTTGTTTAATAGATGTCATCAGTGTTTGAACCTGACAATTGATCATAAATTATGTTGTATAAAGGGAAAAATATCCAAATCCATTGCTATTCTTTATAAAGTAAGACACATGCTGAATAAGAAATGTCTGCATATGTTATATTAATCTTTTATTTTTCCATATTTAACATATTGTGTTGAAGTTTGGGGAAATGTTTATAAAACAAACGTAGACCCAATAATTAAACTTCAAAAAAGGGTAATTAGAATAATACACAAAGCGTGCTACTATGAACATAACAATCCATTATTCATAAGTTCTAATGCAAGGGTGTCAAACTCATGTTCATTTTGGGCCACATCGCAGTAATGGTTGCTTTCAGAGGGCCGCTTTTTTTAAAATGAATTTACATTATGCATGTGGGTAATGTAAGCTGTGATTAATCATGATTAATCGAAATGCATATGACTTAGACTCAGACAAACTTTACTGATCCAAGAGGGAAATATGATTATTATTTGCACACTTTTACACTTATATACTTTTACACTTATACACTTTTCCACTTGTGGCAGTAATGACAATCTCAAACCAAGAGAGGAAGTCTGAAATTAAAGTTATAGAGAAGTTACTTAAGCGCAAAAATTATGACGCAAGTGTTGAAGCTGTATTTTCATTTCATTATTAGAGTTTTTTTATTAGGTTGCTTTAAAATCATAAATAAAGGTGACAAGCCGATATCTAACGATTTGTTTTTATCTCACTAAAATAATTTTGCAATACAGTACCGTATTTTTCGGACTATAAGTCACAGTTTTTTTCATAGTTTGGCCGGGGGTGCGACTTATACTCAGGAGCGACTTATGTGTGAAATTATTAACACATTAGCGTAAAATATCAATTAGCTCATTCACGTAAGAGACTAGACGTATAAGATTTCATGGGATTTAGCGATTAGGAGTGACAGATTGTTTGGTAAACGTATAGCATGTTCTATATGTTATAGTTATTTGAATGACTCTTACTGTCATGTCTGTGTGATCATGTTTTTGTTTTGGTCATGTTCGGTTTGGTTTTTGGACTTTTTGTGCACTGTTGTTTTGTCACCATAGCAACCATTAGTTTTCACCTGTCACGTCACGCACCTGTTTCACGTTTTGAGTCACGCACCTGTTTTCGTTAATCATGTCTATAGTATTTAAGTTCATTGTTTTCAGTTTGTCGTTCTGACGACATCTGTCAAGACTTGGACTATGGCTTGGTTTGTTCTCCCGAGGTACAAGTGAATTGGACCAGATGTGGCGTGAAGGTAAATACATGATTTATTTAAACACTATAACTACAAAGAAAAGGATCAAACAAAAGGCGCGCACAGGGGCGGAGGTATAAAACTAGACTATAAAAACAGAACTTGCACATTGGCAGAAACTATGAACAATTAAACAAAACTTGCAAATTATGGCATGAATAAAGAAAACTTACTTGGATGAAAAAACGGCATGAAAAAGCGCAGCAAGGGTCATAAGGGTGTGTGGAGAGTATAAATGCAGGATGTCGTCAGAACGACAAACTGAAAACAATGAACTTAAATACTATAGACATGATTAACGAAAACAGGTGCGTGATTCAAAACGTGAAACAGGTGCGTGACGTGACAGGTGAAAACTAATGGTTGCTATGGTGACAAAACAAAAGTGCACAAAAAGTCCAAAAACCAAACCGAACATGACCAAAACAAAAACATGATCACACAGACATGACACTTACCATAATATGTTACGTTAACAAAAAACTACATGTCTTCAACTCATCACTGAGCTTGTTCCACCATTTAACTCCTAAAACTGAAATACATTTGTATTTTATATTCCTTCTTACTTTACCTATTTCAAAAATCAATATCCCCCGTAAATGATAGTTTTCGCCTCTTAATTGAAATAACCTAAGAATACAAGCTGGAAGGTTGTTGTTCTTTACTCCAAACACAATTTCCGTTGTTTTTAAAAACACAATATCTGAAAAATGTTAACACATTAGAACACAGGTGTCAAACTCAAGGCCCATGGGGCCAGCTCTGGCCCGCTACATTATTCTATGTGGCCCGTGAAAGCCTGGAAAGCCTGTTTTTTTTTTTTTTAAACTAAAAGTATTCTTCTATTTTGACAGAAATAAAAATGCATATTTTAAACTTTAATATTATCTGATCATGCCAATTATATTATTATATACCGTATTTTTCGGAATATAAGTCGCTCCGGAGTATAAGTCGCTCCGGCCGAAAATGCATAATAAAGAAGGAAAAAAACATATATAAGTCGCCCTGGAGTATAAGTCGCATTTTTTGGGGAAATGTGTAGGATAAAAGCCAACACCAAGAATAGACATTTGAAAGGCAATGTAAAATAAATCAAGAATAGTGAACAACAGGCTGAATAAGTGTACGTTATATGAGGCATAAATAATTAACTGAGAACGTGCCTGGTATGTTAAAGGGGAACATTATCACCAGACCTATGTAAGCGTCAATGCCACACCGCGGCGAGGGAAGTCTTGTCTTGGTTTTTTCTGTCTTGTGATTTACATGTTTTATTTTGAAAAGCAACTCCTCTTGTTTCAGATCACGGGTCCTTCCTCTTGTGTCACCAGTCTGACGTCATTCCTGACCCTTGATTGTTTCCACCTGTTTCCCATTACCCTCATGTTCTTTATAAGCTCATGCCTCCCCTTGTTCTGTGCCAGATTGTCTCGAGCTTTCGTGCCTGTCTTGCGTTTCATGTTCATGTTCATGCCTTGCCTCGTCCCACGTCTACGTCCTTGCTTCCAGAATATCCCACGCTGTAATTTTGAATTAACTTTTTCTCCTCCCTCAGAGCGACTTTTGTTATTCAACCTTTTTCTACCGCAGTGGTGAGTTATAATTTTTCCCTAATGATTTTTCTCCAAAGTTTTTGAGTGATTTTTTTTGTTTACATTTATTAGAGTAGTAAGTTTTATAGTCTTTATTTTCTTCCTCCTGTTGGAGCGTTTTTTGTTAAAGTTTTTTGATAACAGATACGGTGCTAATTATAATTGTCCTTATTTTTGTATTTCCTCCTTTTTGGAGTGATTTTCGGTTTTTCCCTTTTGGAACATTTTGTCGATATCTATTTTTGTAATTTCATAGTATTTGAATTTACTCGGCTCTGGAGGCTTAAAGAGTTTTTCAAAATAAAAGCTTTATTTGGAATCACATCTCTGCATCTGAGTCCCTTCCTTCGTCCAAGCCTGACATTCAATATATACCTTGATGTTGCAGAAACTAGACCATATATTTTTTTAACCGATTTCCGAACTCTAAATGGGTTAATTTTGGCGAATTAAACGTCTTTCTATTATTCGCTCTCGGAGCGATGACGTCACAACGTGACATCACATCGGGAAGCAATCCACCATTTTCTCAAACACCGAGTCAAATCAGCTCTGTTATTTTGCGTTTTTTCGACTGTTTTCCGTACCTTGGAGACATCATGCCTCGTCGGTGTGTTGTCGGAGGGTGTAACAACACGAACAGGGACGGATTCAAGTTGCACCAGTGGCCCAAAGATGCGAAAGTGGCAAGAAATTGGACATTTGTTCCGCACACTTTACCGACGAAAGCTATGCTACGACAGAGATGGCAAGAATGTGTGAATATCCTGCGGCACTCAAAGCAGATGCATTTCCAACTGGACTGGACAGATCAGCTTTCAGGAAAAGAGAGCGGATGAGGGTATGTCTACAGAATATATTAATTGATGAAAATTGGGCTGTCTGCACTCTCAAAGTGCATGTTGTTGCCAAATGTATTTCATATGCTGTAAACCTAGTTCATAGTTGTTAGTTTCCTTTAATGCCAAACAAACACATACCAATCGTTGGTTAGAAGGCGATCGCCGAATTTGTCCTCGCTTTCTCCCGTGTCGCTGGCTGTCGTGGTCGTTTTCGTCGTTTTCGCTTGCATACGGTTCAAACCGATATGGCTCAATAGCTTCAGTTTCTTCTTCAATTTCGTTTTCGCTACCTGCCTCCACACTACAACCATCCGTTTCAATACATGCGTAATCTGTTGAATCGCTTAAGCCGCTGAAATCCGAGTCTGAATCCGAGCTAATGTCGCTATAGCTTGCTGTTCTTTCCGCCATGTTTGTTTGTATTGGCATCACTGTGTGACGTCACAGGAAAATGGACGGGTGTATATAACGATGGTCAAAATCAGGCACTTTGAAGCTTTTTTTAGGGATATTGCGTGATGGGTAAAATTTTGAAAAAAACTTCGAAAAATAAAATAAGCCACTGGGAACTGATTTTTAATGGTTTTAACCATTCTGAAATTGTGATAATGTTCCCCTTTAAGGTTTAAGATAGCCTTGAAAGGTGACATAATGGAAAATTATAAAACATAGCAACAATTACTTTCATCCCATTGATTTTTTGAACGTTGATGTTCCAGGTAATCTAGTTTTCAGTGAATGTATAGCATAGGCAAATATAAGCCTTGGCTTCAGCCTATTCCTTTTTCTCTCTGTGTGTGTATGATTGTTAATATGTATAATATGTGCTGTTAAATTGATCACACAGAATGGTTGATTATATGACCGAAATAAACTCATTTCATTCATTCATGTTTGTGCTGAGAATATACCGAAGTTATGGTGTTTAGAGCAGTGTCGCAGCCAATGCTGAAGGCAGTTCCGGGAACGTTGTTGGAGACGGTTGCGGGGATGACGACAAGCGGGATGCACAATTCCTCATAAGTGTCTCGAGCGTGCACCATCTCCAGACCCCCAACGAAAGCCTGGTGAGAACAAGGCACCAGAGAGTAAATTCACAAGTCGGACGAATCGTTGTCGGTAAATTACCACGGCTGCTCACCTCAAAGCCTCCAACAATAACAATGCCATGGATATTGAACTTGGTGATGCTCTGACAGATTTCCTTCATGTGCGCACTTGGCAGGGATCTTCAAGACAGAGGAAGCACGCACACTGCACAAACTCTTTCCATTTTACCGTAAAAACGTACAATATATGTTCAAAAACTCACGGGCAATTAGTTCCAAAGACGTTTTGTTCTGTGGCGGCCATGTTTTTTAACCAATCTCTCTCAAACTTTACAAACATGTGCTTGTCAGTCCAATAAAAGTATGTGCCGAATTTGGTAGTGATTGGGCTAGACAACTTGAAGTTACATTGAGCTTTGTGAGAAATGACAAGTCAATCCGACTTTAGGGTTTAATCCTTGAGTCTCCTTTTCAAAAAAAAATAGAGATTTTCTGAAATGTATTTTCCATCTATGACAAATCCGTTAAATCTAAAGGTCTGAGGACCCAAGACCTTCTCGCAGTGAAGCATGGGTGCTAACCACTGTTCCACCGTCCTGCCTCGTGCTGAAACCTATCATTGAAATTATTTTTTGGAAAATATTGCATATTTGGTGCTTTTCCCTTGATAAAAATTGTTTTTTATTTTTACAAAAAGGAAATAAACATAAAAGACAAATTTTTTTTAAATCTAATAACTTTAGATATATTTGAAACTGCTGAAAGATTTGAAGCGTTAAAAGTTTTGAAGAAAAAAAAATCGTATATGACTTAATTATAACCTTTTTAATGAGTTTGTCCGTTTTATCGGCAAGGAGGGATAGTGTGAGTTTTTGGGAAAAACTGTCATTGTTCCAAAAATAATAATGCATCAACATCAGTGTTGTTATGAATTATTGATCTATTTAAAGGCTATAATTACCTAATTTAAAGTATTACACTTTGCAACTCAATTTTGGACAATATTGCATATTTTATGTTTTTTCCTTAAAATAAAAATGTTGTTTTTTTTGTTTGTTTTTACAAAAAGAACATGCAACATAAAAATATTACAAACTATATCTGTGGATGGGTCTAAAGCTGCTAAAAAAATTTAACTCTTGAAAGTAAAAAAAAAATATAAAAAAAATAAAAATAATATATGATTTATGGTTATGACACTTTTTCGAACGTGTTTTTGGAAGAAAACTCATTGTTCCAAATTTAATCAACATCAGTGTTATGAATTATTGATCCATTAAAGGCTGTAATTAGCTCATCTAAAGTGTTCCACTTTGCAACTAAAGTTTGGAAAAAATTGCATATTTGAGGTTTTTTCCCATATTAAAACTTTTTTTTTTTGTTATATTGTTATATTTTTCGCCATATACATTTTTTTTTTTTTTCCAAATTTTTTTTGCAAAAAGACCATGAAACATAAAAAAAGATAACAAATATATAACAACTTTATATCTGTGGATAGGTCTATAACTGTTGAAAAAATTTAAACCGTTGAAAGTAAAAAAAAAAAAAAAAAAAGAATATATGACTGTAATAAATGATAAATGGGTTGTACTTGTATAGCGCTTTTCTACCTTCAAGGTACTCAAAGCGCTTTGACACTACTTCCACATTTACCCATTCACACACACATTCACACACTGATGGAGGGAGCTGCCATGCAAGGCGCTAACCAGCACCCATCAGGAGCAAGGGTGAGGTGTCTTGCTCAGGACACAACGGACATGACGAGGTTGGTACTAGGTGGGGATTGAACCAGGGACCCTCGGGTCGCGCACGGCCACTCTTCCACTGCGCCACGCCGTCCCTACAACACCTTTTTGAACGTGTCCGTTTTTGGAAGAAAACTCTCATTGTTCCAAATATAATAAAGCATCAAAATCAGTGTCGTTATGAATTATTGATCTAATAAAGTCTGTAATTACCTCATCCAAAGGAATCCACTTTGCAACTCGTTTTTGGAAATTATGCATATTTTGTGTTTTTCCCATTATAGAAAACATTGTTTTTCGTTGTTGTTTGTTTTGTTTTTTATATACAAAAAAAGCCAAAAACATAAAAAAATACAAATATATACAAACTGTATATCTATGGATAGGTCTGAAGGTGCTGAAGAATTTAAAGTCTGAGTTATGACTGAGTTATGACACTTTTGAGCGGGTCCGTTTTCTGTCGCTTAGAAGGCTTAACGCACACAACCAGTGAAGTTGCCACGTTGTGTAAATGGTAAATAAAAAGAGAATACAATGATTTGCAAATCCTTTTCAACTTATATTCAATAGAATAGACTGCAAAGACAAGATACTTAACGATGAAACCGAGAAACTTTTTTTTGTGTGTGCAAATATTAGCTCATTTGGAATTTGATGCCTACGACATGTTTAAAAAAACCTGGCACAAGTGGCAAAAAAGACTGAGAAAGTGGAGGAATGCTCATCAAACACTTATTTGGAACATCCCACAGGTGAACATGCTAATTGGTGCTTTGATTGGGTATAAAAGCAGCTTCCGTTCACAAACAAGGACGGGGCGAGGGTCACCACTTTGTGAACAAATGCCTGAGAAAATTGTTTAAGAACAACATTTCTCAACCAGCTATTGCAAGGAATTGAGAAATTTCACCATCTACGGTTCGTAATATCATCATAAGGTTCAGAGAATCTGGAGAAATCACTGCAACCAACATTGAATGCCCGTGACCTTCAAATCACCTGCATCAAAAAGCGACATCGGTGTGTAAAGGATATCACCACATGGGCTCAGGAACACTTCAGAAAACCACTGTCAGTAACTACAGTCGGTCGCTACATCTGTAAGTGCAAGTTAAAACTCTACTATGCAAAGCCAAAGCCATTTATCAACAACACCCGACATGATGCAAAGTGGAAAAGTGTTCTGTGGTCTGACGAGTCCACATTTCAAATTGTTTTTGGAAACTGTAGACGTCATGTCGTCCGGACCAAAGAGGAAAAAAAACCATCCGGACTGTTATAGGTGTGCCAACTTTTTTGCAATGTGTGGCTACCATTCAATTCTAAGTTAATGATTATTTACAAAAAAATAACAAAGTTTTCCAGTTGGAACATTAAATATTTTGTCTTTGCAGTCTATTCAATTGAATATAGGCTGAGAAGGATTTGCAAATCATTGTATTCTGTTTTATTTACCATTTACACAACGTGACAACTGCTTTTGGGTTTTGTAGTTTTGAATTAAGTTGACTGTTTCGACATTGAAACAATATATATATATATATATATATATATATATATACATATATATATATATATATATATGTATATATATATATATATATATATATATATCATACTTGCCAATATATATCATACTTGCCAACCCTCCCGAATCTTCCGGGAGACTCCCGAAATTCAGCACCTCTCCCGAAATCCTCCCGGGACAAATATTCTCCCGAAAATCTCCCGATTTTCAGCCGGAGCTGGAGGCCACGCCCCCTCCAGCTCCATGCGGACCTGAGTGAGGACCACAGGGTGACAAAAACTAAATCATCCAGACTAGAGATAAATTGTATTATTATGTTTATTTTACCTATAAATAATTATATTTATTAATTAAAAAAAAAAAAAAATTTTTTTTTTACTATATTTTGCTAAAAACATAAAAATTAATTGTATTTTTATTTGTATTTTTTCTGACTCCTTATTACATCCAGCCATAGAATTATACATTAAAATAAACATATTGGAAATAATTAATTTTAAATGATCATAATAATTAATTTAAAATGACCAAATTTAATTATTAAAATAATTGTTTGTTTATCAACAACTTTAGCATTTTATTCATTACATTTTGAAGCTCTCAGAAGCCAAGTTATGTTATATTCCTTAAGATTTATTTATGCAAGTTTGAAGTATCAATTATCTAAACACAGTTTTGTTTGCATATTTTCAGGATATATATATATATATATATATATATATATATATATATATATATATATATATATATATATATATATATATATATATATATATGTATATATGTGTATATATATATATGTTTGAAATACTTGACTTGGTGAATTCTAGCTGTCAATATACTCCTCCCCTCTTAACCACGCCCCCGCCCTCAACCACGCCCCCGTCCCACCCCCGACCACGCCCCCCACTCCCCCACCTCCCGAAATCGGAGGTCTCAAGGTTGGCAAGTATAATATATATATATATATATATATATATATATATATATATATATATATACATCCTGAAAATATGCAAACAAAACTGTGTTTAGATAATTGATACTTCAAACTTGCATAAATAAATATTAAGGAATGTAACATAACTTGGCTTCTGAGAGCTTCAAAATGTAATGAATAAAATGCTAAAGTTGTTGATAAACAAGCAATTATTTTAATAATTAAATATGGTCATTTTAAATGAATTATTAAGATAATTTAAAATTAATTATTTCAAATATGTTTATTTTAATGTATAATTCTAATGCCTGGATGCAATAAGGAGTCAGAAAAAATACAAATAAAAATACAATAAATTTTGATGTTTTTAGCAAAATATAGTAAACATTTATTTTTTTATTTTTTATTAATAAATATATTTATTTTTAGGTAAGATAAACATAATAATACAATTTATCTCTTGTCTGTATGATTTAGTTCTTGTCACCCTGTTGTCATCCTGTAGTGAAAAAAGTCTGTCCTCACTCAGGTCCGCATGGAGCTGGAGTGGGCGTGGCCTCCAGCTCCGGCTGAAAATCGGGAGATTTTCGGGAGAATATTTGTCCCGGGAGGTTTTCGGGAGAGGCGCTGAATTTCGGGAGTCTCCCGGAAAATTCGGGAGGGTTGGCAAGTATGACAAATGTTCCTCCTGAGCGAGCCAAAAGTTGCATATTGCCGTCTTACCTCTTGGTGCCAAGAAGGGAGCCACCCTTTCCGATCCATCCAGCCACTCCAGTCCAACCAATAGACTCGATCTGCGCAGGGAAAGTGAGCGTGGTCATGCTCCAAACAATTCCCCGTATAGGAAGACTCTCAAAACTATTACCATCCCGTTGGCCAAGCCCTCGAATCCATCGTGCACGGCCAGCATTTGGTGACCCTGCAGGAGGCCGGTTCTGACCACCGAACGCACCGCGGCGTTCATTCCGGCACACGGGGCCCCCACATTCAGTACGGCGATGTTGATATTACTCTGGCACGGTCACGGAGACATGTGTCAGAAACACAACACCCAATGCATCCCAAGTCAGGGTAACGTTCATACCTTCACATCTGGAGGGTGGACGTGGGACAACATTTTGTAGGTGTTCCAGTTGTGCTCGAAGCTCCTGTTGAGGAAAGAGTTGCAAAGATGCAAAAAACACACAAAAAAAACGACCACTTCAGGAATGTGAACTGAGAACAAAAAGGTGGATGTCTCACTTTCCCCTGAGCTTCACTGCATCTTCAAATCTTTTTTCAGACATGGCTGTGGTGACGTCCTTCGTCTGTGAATGTGACATAGGCAAGTTTTTACATCATGCTTCCATCAGACCGCCAAGGTCAAATGCTCCAAATGTGCACTTAGATCAGGGGTCGGCAACCCAAAATGTTGAAAGAGCCATACTGGACCAAAAATTCAACAAAAGAAAAAATCTGTCTGAAGCCGCAAAAAATTAAAAGCCTTATATGGGACGGCGTGGCGCAGTGGAAGAGTGGCCGTGCGCAACCCAAGGGTCCCTGGTTCAATCCCCACCTAGTACCAACCTCGTCATGTCCGTTGTGTCCTGAGCAAGACACTTCACCCTTGCTCCTGATGGGTGCTGGTTAGCGCCTTGCATGACAGCTCCCTCCATCAGTGTGTGAATGTGTGTGTGAATGGGTAAATGTGGAAGTAGTGTCAAAGCGCTTTGAGTACCTTGAAGGTAGAAAAGCGCTATACAAGTACAACCCATTTATCATTTATTTATCATTTATATAAGTGTTATAATGATGGCAACACATAATGTAAGTGTCTATATTAGCTATATTAGCCTACTATCAAAATTAGTTTAAGCCTTATATAAGTGTTATAATGAAGACAATACATGATGTAAGTGTCTATATTAGCCTACTATCAAAATGACTTTAAAAGTCTTATATAAGTGTTATAATGAAGACAACACATGATGTAAGTGTCTATATTAGCTATATTAGCCTACTATCAAAATGACTTTAAGTCTTACATAAGTGTTATAATGAAGGCAAAACATGATGTAAGTGTCTATATGAGCTATATTAGCCTACTATCAAAATGACTTTAAAAGTCTTATATAAGTGTTATAATGAGGGCAACACATAATGTAAGTGTCTATATTAGCTACATTAGCCTACTATCAAAATGACTTTAAAAGTCTTATATAAGTGTTATAATGAAGACAACACATGATGTAAGTGTCTATATTAGCTATATTAGCCTACTATCAAAATGACTTTAAAAGCCTTATACAAGTGTTATAATGAAGGCAACACATAATGTAAGTGTCTATATTAGCTATATTAGCCTACTATCAAAATGACTTTAAGTCTTACATAAGTGTTACAATGATGGCAACACATGATGTAAGTGTCTATATTAGCTATATTAGCCTACTATCAAAATGACTTTAAGTCTTACATAAGTGTTATGATGAAGGCAACACATGATTTAAGTGTCTATATTATCTATATTAGCCTACTATCAAAATGACTTTAAAAATCCTTATATAAGTGTTATAATGAAGACACTACATGATGTAAGTGTCTATATTAGCCTACTATCAAAGTCTGGCGCAAATCTTCATTGACAGAAATGTTTTTTATTTTTTATTCTACACATTTTTGCAACATTGGAAATTATGGGTTATGTTATGGGTTATACTTGCATAGCGCTTTTCTACCTTTAAGGTACTCAAAGCGTTTTGACACTATTTCCACATTCACCCATTCACACACACACATTCACACACTGATGGCGGGAGCTGCCACGCACGGCGCTAACCAGGACCCATCAGGAGCAAGGGTGAAGTGTCTTGCTCAAGGACACAACGGACGCGACTGGGATGGTAGAAGGTGGGGATTGAACCAGGAACCCTCAGGTTGCTGGCACAGCCACTCTCCCAACTGTGCCACGCCGTCGGTATTAGGATAGTACCTTGATACTAATGAATCATATTCGGTACCATACCGCCTCTGAAAAGTACCTAGTTCTAAATCACTAATCCTCGCCTCCATTGTGACAAATAAAGTGAGTTTCTTACAAGTATCATTATCACTGCAGGACGAGGAATAGCTAAACATGAAATAATTTTGGTCCCGGTACCGGTACCCAAATATTGGTATCGGGACAACACTAGTCCAACCTGCTCAGTGGCCTTGTGGTTAGAGCAAAAACTATAAAAATGGGAGCCATTACCTCCCTGCTTGGCACTCAGCATCAAGGGTTGGAATTGGGGATTAAATCACCAATCACCAGATTCCCGAGTGCGTCTACCGCTACTGCTCACTGCTCCCCTCACCTCCCAGGGGGTGGGACAAGGGGTTGGGTCAAACGCAGAGGGTAATTTCACCACACCTAGTGTGTTTGAGACTATCAGTGGTAATTTTAACTTGAACTTCAACTATATTTCCGTGGCATGCTGGCTTGACATACCACTTGCACACACTCCATCAGAGGCACTTTGACAGCCATGTTTCCTGACAAGGTGACGACACAGGCGGGCGTGTCGGGTGTGGCCTCCAGCAGGGCCATCACCGCCTGCATGCCCATCCTGCTGGCCTGGGGGATGGCAGAGGAACAAAGCACTGGGATTTAAAAGTCATGAACACATAGGGATGATGTTCGAAACCGGTTGTTCGATAAGAAACGAACCGATACCATGGACTCAAATCCCTTTTTGAGAACCGGTTCCCGTAATCGAGGCTACTGTAGTAAAGAAAAAGAGTTGGTTCTTTATTCGAATTTCGGGGAACGAATATCGTCCCACAGGAAATGCCCTGTGGGACGGCAATGTTATGCCCATTTGATTGTGGACAATACTGAAACCTTGTGGCGATACGAAAATACTACGCGTCATTAGTTTGGGCACTTCCGAGTTGAGACAATTGAGAAGTAGACAAGTTGTGTTAGCTCTTACAAGCCTTGGAAAAGATAAGTCTGTAAGTAAACAGTTTAACTTGTTTATGTAACTCAATATTAAGGTGGAAAAAGGTTAAATTTGATACTAAGATGTTTATTGAAAAACGATTTTTGTGCACTGTTTCAATGGATGTTTTGAAGCTTAAAATGGTTGCCAGTCATGTATTTCCACCATCGAAATTATTTTTTGGAAGAAGAATTGTTGATTGATGACTGTGGTGTTCTTAGTGTGTGTAGTTAGTATGTTCCAATAGCAGCAGAAGTGCACTTTTTGGAGAGCTGTATTATTTTCAGTTTTGTGCCCAAGGGACTGATTTTATTTAACACTATATTATTATTTATACACCTATAGTGACCACAGAGACAGGTTGTTTTTGTGTTACTGTATATATTTGTTTTTCTGAAAAATCCCACTTAATATACTTTGGGTAACAACAGTCAATACATATATATGTCATGTCTGTGTAATCATGTTTTGTTTTAGTCATGTTTTGTTTTGTTTAGTTATTGGACTCTTTAGTTTCTGGCTTTTCACTCCCTTGTCTTGTTTCCATGGTTACCCATTAGTTTCACCTGTTCCACGTTTGGACTCATTGTACACTCTTGTTTTGTCACCATAGCAACCCATTAGTTTTCACCCGTCACGTCACGCACCTGTTTCACGTTTTGAGTCACGCACCTGTTTTCACTAGTCATGTCTGTAGTATTTAAGTTCATTGTTTTCAGTTTGTCTTGCTGGCGACATCCCACATTTATGCTCTTCACATTCCTGACACTTGTTTTCATGTCCATCTTTCATGCTGCTACTTTAGTCCAAGCCAAGTAAGTTTTTGTTTATTAATGCTATAGTCTTTTGGTTTCATAGTTTGTTCTCCGCCACTGTGCGCGCTTTTCGTTTGTACTTTTTTTGATAGTAATAAATAGTGATGGGTTGATGAGGCGTCATGAAGCGTTTCGACACATTGCAAAACTGTATTGATACTGTGTCGATACTGTGTCACTAAATACTGACATCTGCTGGACATTAAAAATCCTTACAGGCAAACTATGGACCGACTCAACTGACACTGATTTTATGCCCTAGTACAGGGGTCACCAACCTTTTTGAAACCAAAAACTACTTCTTGGGTACTGATTAATGCGAAGGGCTACCAGTTTGATACACACTTAAACAAATAAATATATTGTCATTTGTAAGTTACACATAAGTGTGATTTAAACAAGAATAGCTAAATAAATAAATTTATATATATAAAAAAATGGGTATTTCTGTCTGTCATTCCGTCGTACATTTTTTTTTCCTTTTACGGAAGGTTTTTTGTAGAGAACAAATGATGAAAAAAACACTTAATTGAAAAGTTTAAAAGAGGAGAAAATACGAAAAAATTTAAAATAAAATTTTGAAACATAGTTTATCTTCAATTTCGACTCTTTATAATTCAAAATTCAACCGACAAAAAGAAGAGAAAAACTAGCTTATTTGAATCTTTTTGAAAAAATTAAAAAAAGAATTTATGGAACATCATTAGTAATTTTTCCTGATTAAGATAAATTTTAGAATTTTGATGACATGTTTTAAATTGGTTAAAATCCAATCTGCACTTTGTTAGAATATTTAACAAATTGGACCAAGCTATATTTCTAACAAAGACAAATCAGTATTTCTTCTAGATTTTCCAGAACAAAAATTTTAAAAGAAATTCAAAATACTTTGAAATAAGATTTAAATTTGATTCTACAGATTTTCTAGATTTGCCAGAATAATTTTTTTGAATTTTAATCATAGTAAGTTTGAAGAAATATTTCACAAATATTCTTCGTCGAAAAACCAGAAGCTAAAATATTTATTATTCTTTACAATAAAAAAAATTTTTTTTTTACTTGAACATTGATTTAAATTGTCAGGAAAGAAGAGGAAGAAATTTAAAAGGTAAAAAGGTATATTTGTTTAAAAATTCTAAAATCATTTTTATTTCTAAAAGTAATAAGAAGCAAAGTAAAAAATAAATGAATTTATTTAAACAAGTGAAGACACATCCATCCATCCATTTTCTACCGCTTATTCCAAGTGAAGACCAAGTCTTTAAAATATTTTCTTGGATTTTCAAATTCTATTTGAGTTTTGTCTCTTTTAGAATTAAAAATGTCGAGCAAAGCTTGCTAGTAAATAAATACAATTTAAAAAATAGAGGCATCTCACTGGTAAGTGCTGCTCTTTGAGCTATTTTTAGAACAGGCCAGCGGGCGACTGATCTGGTCCTTACGGGCTACCTGGTGACCGCGGGCACCGCGTTGGTGACCCCTACCCTAGTATATACAATAATATAAACCAAGTCATTGTATTTCATTTAGGATTATTTCATATCTTTATTTAAATAAAAATATATTTGTATCTTTTTTAGATACAGTCAATAAATAATGTGAACATGTATCATAACATGGAAATCTAAGAGAACGTGTTGTGGATGATTGTGGACTGGGAATTGTTTTAATTTAATTTTTTTACACATTTTTATTAAAAAAAAAAAAAAAAAGTTTTTCCGACGTATTACATTTTAGACGATTTCTCTTAGTTATTATTTCTCCGGCTGTAGAGAAGACACGCTCACAGGGCACAGAGGAGGCGTCAGTGCGACACAGTTCGCGTATCGGTCACGTGACCAAAACAGCTCATGATCGGTCACGTGACTTTCTAAAAGCGGTACGCGCACCGACACAGGGTTTTGCTCTATGAGCTCGACGCATGTGCCGATGCATCGGTGTTGCCGGACCCATCACTACTATAGTCTTTTGGTTTCATAGTTTGTTCTTCGCCACTGTGCGCGCTTTTCGTTTGTACTTTTTTTGATAGTAATAAACAATCATGTACTCACATTCCCGTCTCGCCCAAGCCAACTTTCCGTTGCATTCCGGAAAAGCAAACACCCAGGACCAAGTCATGACAATATATATATATATATATATTTTTTAGGGGGGTTACAGTCAATATTTATTTATTTAATTAAATTTTTTTCTTATAAAATAAAAGTGAGCTTTTGTTAAACCAAATATTGTGTTTTTTTTCCATATACAACAACCTATCTGGATTCGATAAGAGAATCGATAAGGAATCGGTTCGATAAGAGGATTCGATAATGGGCTCGAACTCGATCATTTCTTACCAAACATCATCCCTATGCACACACACACAAAGCCACCGAGGGAGTACCAGGATTCTGTCGAAGGCCGAGGGAGTTCCGCCTCTCTGTACGTGGCCCAAGATGGTGGTTCGGGTGTCAAATCCAAGCCTTTTGGTGATCATCTGAACAGAAATGTGTCAAACGGGCACTCGTGCGGGGACTGAAAGAAACAAATTGTTCGGACCTCTCTGATGAAGTCACAGCTGATAGGTTTACCATCGCGGTCTATGGCTCCCTCTGCAACAATGACAATATGCAAACGGTTGCCAAGTTGTCTTTGCTGAGCGGGACACAGAGAAACACGGCGTGAGATCCTCCAGCAGCATTTTTCATTCATGGAAGGGGATTGTTCCGGAGCAGACCTGGGTGAGTCGTCTGCACAGGTGGTCTTCCCAGTCCTGCTCTGGGGGCATCTCTGGAATGAACACCCAGTCGGCGGCACATGCCAGAGCCGTCACTAAAGCCAGGTAACTGCAAGTCGGAGGGAGTTTAGGAACTTGGAAAACATTGACCGCTCTTCTGGAACACCTTGACAATGTACTTAAAATACCCCATTTTCCATAAGCCGCACCCACTAAATTTTAGGTCACTTTTTTCCCATGTCTAAGCCGCACCGGACTATAAGCCGCAGATATATATGTTGCAAAATGAGTTATGTACACAGAAAGATTCTGTAAATGTTTATTTACATACCTTAATTGTTTCCAAACGGTGTCTGTAACAGGGCAGTAAAACGGCTGATCAAACAAAACAGAAGTCACCGTCATGGACCCACTAGCTTAAAACACCACTGATAGTCACACACACTAGGTGTGGTGACGTTACTGATAGTCACACACACTAAGTGTGGCGAAATTGCTCTCTGAGGGGAGCAGTGAGCAGCAACGGTGGCCGCGCCCGGGAATTATTTTGGTGATTTAACCCCCAATTCCAACCCTTGATGCTGAGTGCCAAGCAGGGAGGTAACGGGTCCCATTTTTATAGTCTTTGGTATGACTCGGCCGGGGTTTGAACTCACGACCTACTGATCTTCCACGAGTAGAACCGCTATGGACGGCTACTTTATTTTTACTATGGCCGTCAGCGGAAAAAAAAATCCATGTTAGCGGCACACTTTTTTTTTTAAGTGTAGAAAAAAAGTAGCGGCTTACAGTCTGGAATTTACGGTACCGGACTATAAGCCGCAGATATATATTTTGCAAAATGAGTTATATACACAGAAAGATTCTGTAAATGTTTATTTACATACCTTAATTGTTTCCAAACGGTGTCTGTAACAGGGCAGTAAAACGGCTGATCAAACAAAACAGAAGTCACCGTCATGGACCCACTAGCTTAAAACACCACTGATAGTCACACACACTAGGTGTGGTGACGCTACTGATAGTCACACACACTAGGTGTGGCGAAATTGCTCTCTGAGGGGAGCAGTGAGCAGCAACGGTGGCCGCGCCCGGGAATTATTTTGGTGATTTAACCTCCAATTCCAACCCTTGATGCTGAGTGCCAAGCAGGGAGGTAACGGGTCCCATTTTTTATAGTCTTTGGTATGACTCGGCCGGGGTTTGAACTCACGACCTACCGATCTTCCACGAGTAGAACCGCTATGGACGGCTACTTTATTTTTACTATGGCCGTCAGCGGAAAAAATAATCCATGTTAGCTGCACACTTTTTTTTTTTTGTAGGAAAAAAGTAGCGGCTTACAGTCTGGAATTTACGGTACCGGACTATAAGCCGCAGATATATATGGTGCAAAATGAGTTATTTACACAGAAATATTCTGTAAATGTTTATTTACATACCTTAATTGTTTCCAAACGGTGTCTGTAACAGGGCAGTAAAACGTTTGATCAAACAAAACAGAAGTCACCGTCATGGACCCACTAGCTTAAAACACCACTGATAGTCACACACACTAGGTGTGGTGACGTTACTGATAGTCACACACACTAGGTGTGGCGAAATTACTCTCTGAGGAGAGCAGTGAGCAGCAACGGTGGCCGCGCCCGGTAATCATTTTGGTGATTTAACCCCCAATTCCAACCCTTGATGCTGAGTGCCAAGCAGGGAGGTAACGGGTCCCATTTTTTTAATAGTCTTTGGTATGACTCGGCCGGGTTTTGAACTCACGACCTACCGATCTTCCACGAGTAGAACCGCTATGGACGGCTACTTTATTTTTACTATGGCCGTCAGCGGAAAACAACTTTTTTTTTAAGTTTAGGAAAAAAGTAGCGGCTTACAATCCGGACTTTACGGTACAGATAAGCTTTGAAAAAGGTAATTTGTGAAATTTTGGACTCACCCACAATGTCTGCCCATTACTTCCAGGATGAACGTCCTCTGATGACTGTGAGGAACATAAATACAATGTCAGGTATTCATGTGGCATATTCTGAATAATATTTACTGTACTGTATATTGTGATCATTTTAGAGTAGTCAGTGTACAGATTGTACAGCAGTACAGTTTTACTATCAACTAAAAAAGCTATTATTGTCTAAAAAGCTGCCAACACAAATGCAAACACTAGCCTTCCTCCTCTTGGCCATAGGATTTCGCTTTCCATTGCCGGCAGCACTCATGCACCTCAGATCAAGGCACAGTTGGAATTTATGCCAGCAGCACTCATGCAGTCAAAGGCATGCCGCTACCACCAAGGAAGCGTATATTCTGTATGTCACAGTACATGCTGTAATTTATGTTTGGACTTAATAAACCACAGCTCCTTGGTTCCAGCAGCATTCATGCACCCAAAGGCATGTCGCCACCACCAGGGGAGCGTAGAGTGTCTTCTGTATGTCACAGTGCACGTTTAAATTCATGATTGCACTCAATGAACCTCAGCTCCAGCAGCACTCATGCACCCATGAGCATGACACCATCACCACCAGGGGAGCGGATCACCTCAATGTTCACAGTAGGATTTAATGTTTCCCTCAATCAACCAAATCGCAACAATATAAGCAGCACTCATGCAGCCAAAAGCATGTCGCCTCCACCAAGTAAGTAAGTATTCGTGCTTCCCTCAATCGACCACAGATCCCAGAGCAAGCAGCACTTATGCGCTGCACTCCAGACCCCACATTTTGAATTCACTTAATCAACCGCATCTCTCCCGTGCCAGCAGCACTTGTGCACCCGAGAGCATGCCCACACCACCAAGCGAGCGTGTCCTTTATATGTCACAGTGCGCTTTGGGAGTTCATGTTTCACCCCAATGAACCACAGCTCCTAGGTGCCGGCAGCACTCGCGTGCCCCAAGTCCATAACGCCACAACCACGGAGGGACTGAATCTTGTAAATGTCACAGTACACGTTGGAATGCAAGTTACCCTCAAGGAACAGCATCTCCCCAGCGCCAGCAGCACTCGTGCACCCAATAGCGCAACAACACCAATTCCAACAAAACAGATCATCTGAATGTTCACACTACAGGTTTGAATTCATGTTTCTCTCAATGAATCGAATCATCCCCATGCCAGCAGCACTCATGCACCCCAGACCATGTGCCACCACAGCTAAAGGAGTGGATATTTTGAATGTCACAGTACATGCTGGAATTCATGTTTTTCTCAAGGAACCACATCTCCCCGGCGCCAGCAGCACTCGTGCGGCCAATAGCGTAGCAACACCGATTCCCACAGAACAGATCATCTGAATGTTCACGTTACATGTTTGAATTCATATTTTGCTCAATAAATCAAATCATCCCCCATGCCAGCAGCACTCATGCACCCCTGACCATGTCACCACTACCGAGGGAGCGGATCTTCTGTATGTCACAGTAGAAGTCGGAATTCATGTTTCTATCAATGAACCACAGATCATCAGAGCCAGCAGCACTCATGCACCCCAGACAATGTGCCACCACAGCCAAAGGAGCGGATATTTTGCATGTCACAGTACATGCTGGAATTCATGTTTCTCTCAATGAGCCGCATTTCCCCAGCGCCAGCAGCACTCATGCACCCAATAACGTAACAACACAGATTCCAATGGAACAGATCATCTGAATGTTCACATTACATGTTTGAATTCATGCTTCTCTCAATGAACCACATCTCCCCAGTGCCAGCAGCACTCGTGCACGCAATAGCGTAACAACACCGATTCCGACGGAACAGATCATCTGAATGTTCACACCACACGTTTGAATTAATGTTTCTCTCAATGAACCGCATCTTCCACATGCCAGCAGCACTCATGCACCCCAGAACTCGTGCCCACCACAGCCAAAAGAGATGATATTTTGAATGTTCACACTACATGTTTGAATTCATGTTTCTCTCAATGAACCCCATCTTCCCAGCGCCAGCAGCACTCATGCACCCAACAGCATAACACTACCGATTCCGACGGAATAGATCATCGGAATGTTCACACTACATGTTTGAATTACTGTTTCTCTCAATGAACCGCATCTTCCCAGCACCAGCAGCACTCATGCACCCCAGACCATGTGCCACCACAGCCAAAAGAGCTGATATTTTGAAGGTCACAGTACATGCTGGAATTCATGTCTCTCAATGAACCGCATTTCCACAATGCCAGCAGGACTCGTGCACCCCAGACCATGTGTCAGAAGAGCTGATATTTTGAAGGTCACAGTACATGCTGGAATTCATGTTTCTCTCAATGAACCACATCTCCCTAGCGCCAGCAGAGCTCATGCACCCCAAAGCGCAACGACACCGATTCCGATGGAACAGATCATCTCAATGTTCACATTACATGTTTGAAATATATGGTTCTCTCAATGAACCGCATTTCCCCAGCGCCAGCAGCACTCATGCACCCAAAAGAGCAACACCGATTCCGACAGAACAGATCCTCTGAATGTTCACATTACATGTTTGAAATCATGTTTGTCTCAGTGAATCAAATCTTCCCCATGCCAGCAGCACTCATGCACCCCAGACCATGTGCCACCACAGCTAAAAGAGCTGGTATTTTAAAGGTCACAGTACATGCTGGAATTCATGTCTCTCTCAATGAACCGCATCTCCCCAGCGCCAGCAGCACTCGTGCACCCAATAGCATAACAATACAGATTCCGATGGAACAGATCATCTGAATGTTCACATTAAATGTTTGAATTCCTGTTTCTTTAAATGAACCCCATCTTCCTCATGCCAGCAGCACTCATGCACCCAAAAGAGCAACACCGATTCCGACGGAACAGATCCTCTGAATGTTCACATTACATGTTTGAATTCATGTTTCTCTCAGTGAATCGAATCTTCCCCATGCCAGCAGCACTCATGCACCCCAGACCATGTGCCACCACAGCTAAACGAGCTGATATTTTGAAGGTCATAGTACATGCTGGAATTCATGTTTCTCTCAATGAACCACATCTCCCTAGCGCCAGCAGAGCTCATGCACCCCAAAGCGCAACGACACCGATTCCGATGGAACAGATCATCTCAATGTTCACATTACATGTTTGAAATATATGTTTCTCTCAATGAACCGCATTTCCCCAGCGCCAGCAGCACTCATGCACCCAAAAGAGCAACACCGATTCCGACAGAACAGATCATCTGAATGTTCACATTACATGTTTGAATTCATGTTTCTCTCAGTGACTCGAATCTTCCCCATGCCAGCAGCACTCATGCACCCCAGACCATGTGCCACCACAGCCAAAAGAGCTGATATTTTGAAGGTCACAGTACATGCTGGAATTCATGTTTCTCTCAATGAACCGCATTTCCACAGTGCCAGCAGGACTCGTGCACCCCAGACCATGTGTCAGAAGAGCTGATATTTTGAAGGTCACAGTACATGCTGGAATTCATGTTTCTCTCAATGAACCACATCTCCCTAGCGCCAGCAGAGCTCATGCACCCCAAAGCGCAACGACACCGATTTCGATGGAACAGATCATCTGAATATTCACGTTACATGTTTGAATTCATTTTTCTCTCAATGAACCACATTTCACCAGCGCCAGCAGCACTCGTGCACCCAATAGCATAACACCGATTCCGATGGAACAGATTCTCTGAATGTTCACATTACATGTTTGAATTCATGTTTCTCTAAATGAACCGCATCTTCCCCATGCCAGCAGCACTCATGCACCCCAGACCATGTGCCACCACAGCTAAAAGAGCTGGTATTTTAAAGGTCACAGTACATGCTGGAATTCATGTCTCTCTCAATGAACCGCATCTCCCCAGCGCCAGCAGCACTCGTGCACCCAATAGCATAACAATACAGATTCCGACGGAACAGATAATCTGAATGTTCACATTAAATGTTTGAATTCCTGTTTCTTTAAATGAACCCCATCTTCCTCATGCCAGCAGCACTCATGCACCCAAAGGAGCAACACCGATTCCGACAGAACAGATCCTCTGAATGTTCACATTACATGTTTGAAATCATGTTTGTCTCAGTGAATCGAATCTTCCCCATGCCAGCAGCACTCATGCACCCCAGACCATGTGCCACCACAGCTAAAAGAGCTGGTATTTTAAAGGTCACAGTACATGCTGGAATTCATGTCTCTCTCAATGAACCGCATCTCCCCAGCGCCAGCAGCACTCGTGCACCCAATAGCATAACAATACAGATTCCGACGGAACAGATCATCTGAATGTTCACATTACATGTTTGAATTCCTGTTTCTTTCAATGAACCCCATCTTCCCCGGGCCAGCAGCACTCATGCACCCAAAAGAGCAACACCGATTCCGACAGAATAGATCCTCTCAATGTTCACATTACATGTTTGAATTCATGTTTGTCTCAGTGAATCGAATATTCCCAAGGCCAGCAGCACTCATGCACCCAGACCATGGTACCTCTGCGCTGTGGTGGTGATGGCGTCCACTATCTCGATGATGCGGTGCAGGGCGGAGTCAGTGCCAATGGTCATGTCGGTGCCACAGAAGTCGTTGTCAATGGAGCCCACCATGCCCACAATATTCAGGTGGGACGACTGCTTCGCTTCATTGGCCGTGATTTTCCCTGAACACAAACGGAATGATCGCGGTTCCAGTCTAGAGTCTCCTGTACGGTTCTCGCCCAGGACTCACCAGCTTTGATCAGGTCCGCCAGCAGCTCACTCCACTCCGTCCGGAACTGGTTGGCGCCGGTCAGGCTGCCGTCGCCTCCGATGACGCACAGGTTGGTGATGCCCAGCTTGACCAGGTTATAGGCCGCCTTGGTCCGGCCCTCCTTGGTGCGGAAGTCCTGACAGCGGGCGCTCCCGATAACGGTTCCGCCCTGAGGAACGGCCTCACACTCGGTCATCGTTGACATTTAAACGCTCCTTTGACGAGCGTTGCACATCCATCCCACTCACCCATAGGTTAGAGTGGGGATTAGATAAGAGGTGTGGATTTCAATGGAAGGTGTTAGAATAATTGTTTCTAAATTATCACAAAAGCTTTGTATTACATTGAGTTCCTGGTAGGGGGACGGGAGCTGTCTTTGGGGCCTACCAGGAGGAAGGCTCGTAAAACTCCACTGTGACTTCAAAGCGGACAGATGGCAGGATCTGCCCAATTTCCAGACGAACTCTTTTTGAAGTATTTTACGAACCCTTGTTGAACTATTTTATGGAACTCTTTTTGAACTATTTCACGACCTCTTCTTTTG
Source organism: Nerophis lumbriciformis (assembly GCF_033978685.3). NCBI lineage: Eukaryota > Metazoa > Chordata > Actinopteri > Syngnathiformes > Syngnathidae > Nerophis > Nerophis lumbriciformis. The sequence goes on along the minus strand of NC_084565.2, from coordinate 13,250,875 downwards.
AACTGTTCGGTTATGTCGGAGGCAGATATTTACATATATCCGAATTTAAGTGTTACTTATTTTATTTCATAGTCATATTTGAAAACAGCTCGTGTTTTTCCATTTCTTCTCTTTCTGTTTGTCTGCAAGTAAACTGTGTGTGTTAACCTTGAGGCTTTGGAATGTAAGAAGGAGAGATAATGTGCATGTGTTTTGACTATAATAAATGATAAATGGGTTATACTTGTATAGAGCTTTTCTACCTTCAAGGTACTCAAAGCGCTTTGACAGTATTACCACATTCACCCATTCACACACTGATGGCGGGAGCTGCCATGCAAGGCGCTAACCAGCAGCCATCAGGAGCAAGGGGTGAAGTGTCTTGCCCAAGGACACAACGGACGTGACTAGGATGGCAGAAGGTGGGGATTGAACCCCAGTAACCAGCAACACTCCGATTGCTGGCACGGCCACTCTACCAACTTCGCCACGACTAGAGAGATTTAAGAGGATAGAGGGTTTTGGTCGGGAGGGCAGACGATCTTAGGGGCACAATTGAATGTTCTATGCTGGACTGGTCTCAAGGTATATCTGCAAAGCTTTGCAAATATATTACAAAATACCTATTCTGTCTCTGGTGGTTTTTCAACTCAGCTTTAAGTGTCGTAAAGAGCTTGGGAGCGACTTGTGACTTGAATTCCCTGGGAGGAACAACTGGTCCAAAACGCAACAATTACCAAAGGCAACGCTGTTGACGACCCACTTCCCTCTGGAAGCGGCTGTGGTCAGGTGGGGGGAGAAAGTCAAATAAAGAAGGAGGAGTGCAATCTTTTGGCAGAGCGTGGGTGACACTATAAGAGGTTACAGGTCGACACGTTTTCTCCTCAATATTGAGTCCAAACTGAATTCTGACTCTGTTTGATTCCTTGCCTCTTGTCTTGTTTAATAGATGTCATCAGTGTTTGAACCTGACAGAAGGGATTCCACTTTTCGACTCACCAGCTGCAGCATCATGGACACACTTTCCCACGTGGCAGGGCGGATGTTGTCCCCGCCGTCCACCAAGCCCTGATAACCCTGTCAATAAACCAACACAACCACAGCACATTTGTAATGGAAACTTCTAGACATTGTGGTACACCTACTCCATCATGGCCAAATAATCACTTATTTAAATATTTAAACACAGTGTTACTGTTCAAATTGTGAGGCCAAAAATATGACATATACTTTAAAAAAAAAAAAAAAAAAAAAAAAAAAAAAAATCCCTGCGCTGCTTTTAATGAATACTTCGACCTACTACGCTACTGTAATGTATTGTTGGTCAATATGACAGCATTTACTGGAAATGATCATGGTTGCATTATTGCACTTCAACACTTCTCCGTGTCCCGACAAATGAATTCTTTGTTCACATTCAGCATTTATACAACTTATGTGTTTATACTTGTTTTTTTATTTTCATTTGAAAAAAGTTTGTTCGAGAGTTTGTTCACTTCCTGTCAATATGTTCTTTTATGGATAAAGAAAGTGTAACAATAGAATGCTTAGGCGTTAATGAAGGAAAGAGAGGCCAGAGAATTAGCAGATAAAAAATGACGTGAGCGAGTAAAATAATCGGAAGTAAATGAACATGAAAATCGATAAATAAAAAATATAAACATAAGCAAATGGATAATAAATAGGAAGGAAATGGAATAACGAGAAGAATAGACATTAACAGATAAAAATATTAGTTAAATTTGTAAATAAAATTCAGAAGTAAATGAAAACAATAGTGGATGAACATTAATACATAGATATGAAATAAAACTAATACAAATAATTGAGGGATTAACAATATTTTATTAAATAATACAATTCAAGAAAAGGCATACTTGCCAACCCTCCCGGATTTTCCGGGAGACTCCCGAAATTCAGCGCCTCTCCCGAAAACCTCCCGGGACAAATTTTCTCCCGAAAAACTCCCGAAATTCAGGCGGACCTGAGTCACAACAACAGTGTCTACCGTAAAGCAGTTCGTCTGCCGTAAACAGCAATGTTGTGACACTTTTAAACAGGACAATACTGCCATCTACTGTACATGCATATGTGACCCACCCATAATGTGTCACATTTTTGTGTTGATTTATTTATTTTATTTTGTGGTTTGAATTTGTTTTTGGGGCTGTCATTACACATTTATAAGTATTCACATTGGTCAGTAGGGGGCAGTAGGGCGTTTCTTCCCAATTGAATGCTATCGCCTGCAGACCGGAAGTGTCTTGTCATTCTGATGAGCGTGACCAGTCTGTGAACAATTGAAACGTCCTGTGTGCTTTTTCCTCCTGTATAACAGGTTAGTTTTGGTGAATCAACTCACTGAATAATATCCATGTGATCTTTATAAGTGTAAGTTCAGTGGCCTAGTGGTTAGAGTGTCCGCCCTGAGATCGGTAGGTTGTGGGTTCAAACCCCGGCCGAGTCATACCAAAGACTATAAAAATGGGACCCATTACCTCCCTGCTTGGCACTCAGTATCAAGGGTTGGAATTGGGGGTTAAATCACCAAAAAATGATTCCCGGGCGCGGCCACCGCTGCTGCCCACTGCTCCCCTCACCTCCCAGGGGGTGATCAAGGGTGATGGGTTAAATGCAGAGAAAAATTTCGCCACACCTAGTGTGTGTGTGACAATCATTGGTACTTTAACTTTTAACTTTAAGTACACATTCTGATGGTGGAGCCTAACTCTAAAGTGTTTGTGAGTTGTAGTTTGTAAATGAACACTGAAATTCAAGTATTTATTTTATTTATATATATATATATATATATATATATATATATATATATATATATATATATATATATATATATATATATATGTATATATATATATATATATATATATATATATATATATATATATATATATATATATATATATATATATATATATATATATATATGTAGCTAGAATTCACTGAAAGTCAAGTATTTCTTATATATATATATATCTTAACCACGCCCCCCGCCCACCCCCGACCACGCCCCACCCTCCACCTCCCGAAATCGGAGGTCTCAAGGTTGGCAAGTATGAGAAAAGGGAAAAGAGAAAGGAAAAAATATGAAGTAAATAAAAAAAATGCGGGTAAACTACCGTATTTTTCGGACTATAAGTCACAGTTTTTTTCATCGACTTATGTATGCAATTATTAACACATTAGCGTAAAATATCAAATAATATTATTGATCTCATTCACTTAAGAGACTAGACCAGAGGTCGGCAACCCAAAATGTTGAAAGAGCCATATTGGACCAAAAATACAAAAACACATCTGTCTGGAGCCGCAAAAAATTAAAAGCCATATTACATACAGATAGTGTGTCATGATATGAATTGAATTAAGAGGACTTAAAGGAAACTAAATGACCTCAATATAGCTACAAATGAGGCATAATGATGCAATATGTACATATAGCTAGCCTAAATAGCATGTTAGCATCGATTAGCTTGCAGTCATGCAGTGACCAAATATGTCTGATTAGCACTCCACACAAGTCAATAACATCAACAAAACTCACCTTTCATGCACAACGTTAGAAGTTTGGTGGACAAAATGAGACAGAAAAAGAAGTGGCATAAAACACGTCCTAGAAAGTCGGAGAAAGTTATACATGTAAACAAACTACGGTGAGTTCAAGGACCGCCAAAATTAGTAGGACAAAACGGCGCTCGCCAAATACTCGAATCAGAGAAGCATGTTTAATATAAACAGTGTGCTTTGTAACAATTAGGGAGGCTTGTGTCATATTTGTCCTCCTACAGAAACCATATTAAAACAAAAAATTGATTTTTTTCCCCTCATCTTTTTCCATTTTTCATACATTTTTTAAAAAGCTCCAGAGAGCCACTAGGGCGGCGCTAGAGCCGCGGGTTGCCGACCCCTGGACTAGACGTATAAGATTTCATGGGATTTAGCGATTAGGAGTGACAGATTGTTTGGTAAACGTATAGCATGTTCTATATGTTATATTTATTTGAATGACTCTTACCATAATATGTTACGTTAACATACCAGTTGGTTATTTATGCCTCATATAACGTACACTTATTCAGCCTGTTGTTCACTATTCTTTATTTATTTCAAATTGCCTTTCAAATGTCTATTCTTGCTGTTGGCTTTTATCAAATACATTTCCCCCAAAAATGCGACTTATACTCCAGTGCGACTTATGTTTTTTTTCCTTCTTTATTATGCATTTTCGGCCGGAGCGACTTATACTCCGAAAAATACGGTAATTTGATGTATAGCTATACAATTATACATATTATATTTTTTCGGACTATAAGGCGCACTTAAAATATTGTTTTTTCTCTCAAAACTCGACAGTGCATAATACGGAATAATTCTGGTTGTGCCTACCGACCTCGAAGCAATTTTATTTGGTACATGGTGTAATGATGAGTGTGACCAGTAGATGGCAGTCAAACATAAGAGATACGTGTAGACTGCACTATGATGGCAATATGACTCAAAAATAGAATATAAAAAAAAATAGAACATTACACATGGCGCTCAAAAATCTGTCAAAATGTTTTAGTAGGACTTTGGTAAGCTATGAAGCCGCATCGCTTGATGGATTGTACTGCGCTTCAACATAGGAGTATTATTATGGTGTGTGTATAAAGCATACGTGCCAACCCTCCCAAATTTTCCAGGAGACTCCCGAAATTCAGCGCCTCTCCCGAAAACCTCCCGGGACAAATATTCTCCCGAAAATCTCCCGATTTTCAGCCGGAGCTGGAGGCCACGCCCCCTCCAGCTCCATGCGGACCTGAGTGAGGACAGACTTTTTTCACGACGGGATGACAACAGGGTGACAAGAACTAAATCATCCAGACAAGAGATCAATTGTATTATTATGTTTATCTTACCTAAAAATAAATATATTTATTAATAAAAAAATAAATGTTTACTATATTTTGCTAAAAACATCAAAATGTATTGTATTTTTATTTGTATTTTTTCTGACTCCTTATTACATCCAAGCATTAGAATTATACATTAAAATAAACATATTTGAAATAATTAATTTTAAATTATCACAATAATTCATTTAAAATGACCATATTTAATTATTAAAATAATTGCTTGTTTATCAACAACTTTAGCATTTTATTCGTTACATTTTGAAGCTCTCAGAAGCCAAGTTATGTTATATTCCTTAAGATTTATTTATGCAAGTTTGAAGTATCAATTATCTAAACACAGTTTTGTTTGCATATTTTCAGGATGTGTATATATATATATATATATATATATATATATATATATATATATGTATATATATATGTATGACATACTTGACTTGGTGAATTCTAGCTGTCAATACTCCTCCCCTATTAACCACACCCCAACCACGCCCTGCCCCACCCCCGACCACGCCCCCACCCCCCGAAATTGGAGGTCTCAATGTTGGCAAGTATGGTATAAAGTAAAACATTAACTGATGTTTTGTTTCGCAAAATTATGCAAAAGCAACTTTTCTTACCTTCTGGTGCCTGCTGATCTGTATTTGGGATCTGCATAAATCCTGAAAAAATTGCGCGTGTCCGCTTTTGTTGTCGATAAGCTTCTTCTTTTTCTCTATCTTCTCGTTATTCATTCATTCATTCTCCGCTGTTGCCATTTCTAATATAAAGTAGTGTAAAGTTCTTACTTATATCTGTCAGTAAACTCACCATGAAAGCGCTAAAACATACCGGTGTAGTGAGTTTACATTATTCACCCAAGGAACTTTAGTTATTAGAGAGTTCCGGTCGGACGGTTTTTCACGGATGAGGATGAGTTGTTTCCGGATGAGGAGATGGTGCTCCGTTATTGATTGAAGTAAAGTCTGAATGTCATTAAAACAATTAGCGCCATTTTTTGACACTTCTTCCACTCCCGTCCTTGCACGCTACACCGCTACAACAAAGATGACGGGGAGAAGACGCTGTCGAAGTGGAGGCACGTAAATAAGATTGCCCACAAAACGGCGCATCCGGAGGCGACTGTCAGAAAGCGGCTTGAAGATGATGTGTAAAACATCATCTATGCAACATTTTGACCAAAGAACCATCATTACATGTTATGTAGACCACAAGGAAGTCTTTTACATTTAGAAAATAATAATAATAATATGACTCTTTTAATGCGGTGCGCCTTATATATGAAAAAAGATCAAAAATAGACCATTCATCGGCAGTGCGCCTTATAATCCGGTGCGCCCTATGGTCCAGAAAATACGGTATATAGATAAATAATAATAATGAATAATAAACGGGAAGGGGAAAAAAGGACAATAAGTGAATAATAACAGTTAAAATTATAGTAATTAAGTTAAACATTAGAATCAAATGAAACTAGAAAGGAATATAATGTATAAGACAATATGATGAATAAGAGATTAAAGATAAGTCAAAAGATAATATATTAAAAAATCTGACAAACTTTATCGAGTCAAATATATTTTGGATTTCCATATTCACCTAATCGTTTTAATACGTGATGTTGTGGCTGCAGAATGCTTTTTCACCATATATTAAGAACAAAATCAAAGTTACCTCATGGACAAAAAACACCTTGGCTCCGGTGTAAAGTCCCACTCGAACTGTGGCCCTCACAGCTGCGTTCATGCCTAGGACACAGTGCACATGAGCATTCATTTGCATATTCCAACACAGATGGTCCCCAAGTGCTTGTTCATGCAGTCGGTTCACTTTGATGCAGCGTTTCTTAACCATAGGGCCGTCGTTTCTCAGCTGCGGTCCGTATGGTCGTAATACACTTTTCCACCACTTGTGGCAGTAATGACAAGATCAAACAAACAAAAGAAGTCTGGATCTATAGAGAAGTTTCTTTAGCGCCAAAATTACGACTAACGTGGTGAAACTGTGTTTAATTTTTTGGACAGTTTAGTTAAGAAACATATATATATATATTTTTTTAAAACTCAAGTTTCATTGTTCTTTTTTATTTGGACCAAATATACATAGTCTTATAAAAATACAAACATTCTAACTAAAAAAGAAAAAAAAAAGAAAAGAAATATAGAAACATTTTGCTTAAAATAAATAAATACATGAAAGAAACTAAATAATAACATTAGATAAGCATAACAAAACATTTTTTTTAAAAAACTTTTCCAGTATTGTAAGAAACATATTACTAATATATATATATATATATATATATATATATATATATATATATATATATATATATATATATATATATATATATATATATATATATATAAATTTGTTTATTGATTTTCCAACACATAAAAAGGACAAAAATTGTCCAACAAACTGCAAATGCTGTATTTATCCTCAACAAGTAAAATACAAAATAAAATAATAATAATGATAATGATTATGATAATGATAATAATAATAATATCAATAATACTAATAATGATAATGATAATAATAATAACAATAATAATAATAATAGTAATGATATTAATAATGATAATAATATTATTAAAAATAATAATAACGATAATAATGATGATAATAATATTATTAATAGTAATAATGATAATAATAATAATGATGATAATAATATTAATAACAATACTGATAATAATAATAATGATAATAATGATACTAATAATAATAATAATAATAATAATAATAATAAAGTAAGAAACCACAAACATAAAACCACAGACAGTTGCATTCCTGAATTGCCTTAGAGAAATATAGCAACCCACGAGCACACAAAAAGGCTTGTCAACCACCCACATTTTCAATGTGACTCAGTCTGGGTTAATTTGGAGATCAGTCCCTCCCACTTATCTCAGAAAAGCATCCCACAGTTCTTAAAAACTTTGCAGAAACATCCAATGTCAGCCTAATCTTCTCCAGTTTGAGGAAATTAAAAAAACATCTAAAATCCAGCGGGTGTGGCAATTAATTTAGTGAGAATTTATTTATCGTATAGAAATAAATAAATAAATATATATATATATATATATATATATATATATATATATATATATATATATATATATATATATATATATATATATATATATATATATATATATATATATAAAATGTACAAATATTTTTCATAAGTATTTATGAATCCCTACTTTTTTGCAGTATATTTGATTAGGAGTCATTTTTGTAATCAGCCTGACCTAAGCCTCAGTGTTACTATTTGAGTGGAAAAGGGTAAGAACTTCTGATTTAATGCACGAGGAGCGTTTTTCAAGTGTGAAAAAAAAGTGATTTTAAGTAATGCAGTAAACAGATCAAAATGATGTGGAGTGAAATATGAAATATGAAGCCAATAAACAAGTGCAGGTGCCAAGACTTAAGTTGCACAGAGGAAAAGGAAAGATCTATCCTGCGCTCCTTTTC
>NC_084565.2:13180000-13232500 GCF_033978685.3 Nerophis lumbriciformis | reverse complement strand
ACTCCACTGTAGAAATAGCCTGCATGTCTTCTAGCACATACGCTGCAATGGCTCTATCAATGTTGTCCTGGCTAGCATTGCCTCCGTTAAAATCCTTAGGTGGAGGTGAAGTGGCATCGGAGTCTGTGTCTCTCTTTACTAGCTTCGTCGAAGCATGTTGCTTATGTGGCGTGGCGAAGTTGGGAGAGTGGCCGTGCCAGCAATCTGAGGGTTACTGGTTCAATCCCCACCTTCTACCATCCTAGTCACGTCTGTTGTGTCCTTGAGCAAGACACTCCAACCTTGCTCCTGATGGGTCCTGGTTAGTGCCTTGCATGGCAGCTCCCGCCATCAGTGTGTGAATGTGTGTGTAAATGGGTGAATGTGGAAATAGTGTCAAAGCGCTTTGAGTTCCTGAAAAGGGTAGAAAAGCTATACAAGTATAACCCATTTACCATTTATGTAGCTGTTTCAGCAGATTTGAATTGCTGTTTTGGGCAGTATTCCCGGGTGCGGTCACTGCTGCTGCTCACTGCTCCCCTCACCTCCCAGGGGGTGATCAAGGGTGATGGGTCAAATGCAGAGAATAATTTCACCACACCTAGTGTGTGTGTGACAATCATTGGCACTTTAACTTTAAGTAGATGGGATCTTTGATCCAAGACACAACTTACATTTAACTAAAATGTTCTTTTCTTTGTGCTCAAAAAAAATAAATAAAGTGACAATGTCTCCATGTTAAGAAACTCGACTTCTGGCTTCGCCATGATGTCTTTTTAGTTGTTATGAGAGTAGCGTATGTGTGTGTGTGTGTGTGTGTGTGTGTGTGTGTGTGTGTGTGTGTGTGTGTGTGTGTGTGTGTGTGTGTGTGTGTGTGTGTGTGTGGCCCTTTAAGATATGACAGCTTATGAGGTGAGTGACGTCAGTGAGTGAGTGGGCGAGAGAGGTGAGGGAGCGCAACAGTGCGTGCGTGCAGGTGCTCTAGCTTGGTAGATGGCTGCGTGCAAGACACCAATAAAGTCACAAAATTGCAACAAACCGCCGGCCTCGTCATTCACCCTCGAGTCCGGAGCTGTAAAGACCCACTGCCGGGTAAAGTGAAGGTTGTTAGCCCCGAAGTACATAGACCCTGGAGGAACGTCTCCCCTGCGCTCCGCTCCTCGGTCGAGGAAAGCACGCCTTTTCTTTTCCTTGTGAGACAGAAGGACGACACTTCTTCTGTTTCTAGCCGATACTACATTAAAAAATAACGTAAAATAACGCAGTAACGCATCACGTAGTAACGGTAACTGAGTTACTGAATATAAAAAATAACGCGTTAGATTACTAGTTACCGCCGAAACTAACGGCGTTACAGTAACGCGTTACTTAGTAACGCGTTAGTCCCAACACTGATGATCACACACTTCTGTGGCCCGGTGGTAAAATGTGTCAATATTTAGACTATTGTAATTAGAGACCATCATTTTGTAGAGTGAATAAATAGTTGTTAAAAAGTATATCAATACAAGTTTATTAATATGTTTAAAACATTGCTAAAAATAATTTAAAAATATATTTGTAAACTATATATATATATATATATATATATATATATATATATATATATATATATATATATATATATATATATATATGTATGTGTGGGAAAAAAAATCACAAGACTATTTCATCTCTACAGGCTTGTTTCATGAGGGGGGGTTCCCTCAATCATCAGGAGATTTTAATGGGAGCATTCACATACCATGGTTTATATAGGGCACAGAGTGGGTGGGTACAGGCTGGCGTAGGGGCGTGGTGATTGGCTCATGTGTTATCTAGGAGGTGTTTCCGTCTGTGGCGGCATGCTGTTACAATTTCGCTGCGCTTGTTGAGGGATGACAGGTCTGGACGGTAAATAATAAACAGTTTTTCTTTCAAGCATAGGTTGCATCTTTTATTACCACTATTGTAAGGTGTGCTGGATGCAAGAATTTGCCATGTTATTGAATATTCAACATTATTGTCTTTGAGGTCCCAAATGTGTTTGCTGAGTTCTGTGGTATTCCGCAGGTTTTGGTTCCTGAAAGAAGCCTTGTGATTGTTCCATCTGGTTTTGAATTCTCCCTCGGTTAATCCTACATATGTGTCGGATGTGTTAATGTCCTTGCGTATTACCTTAGATTGGTAGACAACTGATGTTTGTAAGCACCCCCCGTTGAGAGGGCAATCAGGTTTCTTTCGACAGTTACAGCCTTTGTTGGTTTTGGAGTCGCTCTGTCCGGGGGCCGACGGCTCATTTGCAATTGTTTTGTTGTGGTTTGAGATGATTTGTCGTATATTGTTCATACAGCTGTAGCTCAATTTAATGTTGTTCTTGTTGAATACTTTCCTTAGGGTGTTGTCTTTGGGAAAGTGTTTGTCAATCAGATTGAGGTATTTGTGTCCAATGTTAGTTGAGACGTTTTTGCTGTATGGGGGGTTGTACCAGATGATGTCGTTTCGTTTTCTGTTCTTTTTTGGCTGGTTTCCTGGCGTGGGTTCATAGGTGAGGGTGAAGTTGTATCCGCTTTCATCAAGGGCTTTTTGGTACGGGGGGGTTGCTTGGTCAAATTCAGCTTTGCTAGATGACAGCATCGATAGCCTTTTATTGATTCCGGTAGGTATTCTTTTCGTGGTGGTGGGTGGGTGGTTGCTGTCATGGTGCACGTATTGGAGTGTTGTGTTGGGTTTCGTGAATGGTTGGTAGCTGTTATTTCTCAGGTTGAAAGTGACGTCAAGGAAGTTGACGGTTTGCTTGTTGGCTTCAATCGTGATCCGTAGGCCGTTCTCTTTGAAAATTTGGCATATGCGCTTCTTGGTATTCTCGCTGCTCCTTGGCGAGGCGCGACACACTGCCAGTCCGTCATCACGGTAAATACCAAGGTTCAGATTGAGGCTAGCGAGCTGGGAGAGGAGGAAACTCCCAACGAGTTCACACGTTTCTGCTCCGTCAAAACTTCCCATAGTGACGTCAAATGTTGCATTGTTCTTTTTTTGCCATGGTGTACTGTTGTGGATGAGAATGGAGTTTTTTGCGTGGATGATGATGTTTCTTTCGTTGCCTGTGATTGAGTCGTAGTCTGAGGCAAAGTCTAGTGCTTGAGTCAGTAGGTCTTGCGTGATGGAAGGGTAAAATTCCTCGATATCAAAGGAGATAAAGTTGTGCTGTTGTTTGTCTTGGATGTTGTTGAACCATTTGATTACTGCTGCTGTATTTCTCCATTGGTTGAGTGGTGTTTTGTTCTTGATTTTTGTGTTGACTCTGTCCAGGATTATTTTGCTGATTTTTCCTATTTCAGATTCAGTTGGGTTTATTAGTCGGCATGTTGGGTTATTTGCGAAGTTGGGTTTGTGGTCCTTCAATGTGATGAAGACTTCCTTGTTGGCTGTGGCGTCCACCCTGTCCTCAATGTCCAGTTCAGCCGCGATCCTTTTATTTTCCAGGTGGATGTTCTGTAAGGCGTTGGGTTGCGCTTTTTTGTATGATTTGGTGATGCTTCTGTCCAGTAAGGTGTGGTGTTCTGGTATGTCCATTCTGTAGAAGTTTGTGGTTTTATCGGCAGCTATGATGAGGTTGTTTACTTTCTTGATGCGCTCCTTGTCATTTTTCAGCTTGGTGAGGAGTGGGTTGCGGATTGGCTTGAATTTGACTGATTGTATCATTTTGAGCATGTCGTTCTCAAATACCTTTAGTTCCTCAACTGTGGGTGGGTTCTTGGTAGATTTGAATCCGTAAGTTTTCTTTTGCGTTCCTTTTGTTTCAGGGTGGAGGAAAAAATGTGCTTTCCACCGCATCCTTCTTAGGAAGTGTTCCGTCTTTTCTATGAGCCTTAGCTTGTAGTCATTCTGCGCGGGTATGGGAATGTTCTTCGTGGAGTAGTCGATGTTGAATTTTTCCATTTCTGATTGTCGTACAGTGCTCAACAAATGTCAATTTGGAGCGGAGTATATGTCTTAATAAGGTTATCCAAAAAATAGTGCTCGATACCGTAGTAGAGCGCAATATATGTATGTGTGGGAAAAAAATCACAAGACTAGAGATGAAATAGTCTTGTGATTTTTTTTCCCACACATACATATATTGCGCTCTACTGCGGTTCATCCCGCAGCGCCAGTTCTGCTTACCAAAAGTGGCCCACTCGGCTCATGTTGAATTTTTCCATTTCTGATCGTTGTACAGTGCTCAACAAATGTCAATTTGGAGCGGAGTATATGTCTTAATAAGGTTATCCAAAAAATAGTGCTCGATACCGTAGTAGAGCGCAATATATGTATGTGTGGGAAAAAAATCACAAGACTAGAGATGAAATAGTCTTGTGATTTTTTTTCCCACATTTATTTATTGTGAGAAATCATTAAGATGATCAGTGTTTCCACAAAGATAAATATCATTAACTATTAATAATAACATAGAGTTAAAGGTAAATTGAGCAAATTGGCTATTTCTGGCAATTTATTTAAGTGTGTATCAAACTGGTAGCCCCGGCGATGAGGTGGCGACTTGTCCAGGGTGTACCCCACCTTCCGCCCGATTGTAGCTGAGATAGGCTCCAGCGCCCCCTGCCACCCCAAAGGGAATAAGCGGTAGAAAATGGATGGAAACGGGTAGCCCTTCGCATTAATCAGTACCCAAGAAGTAGCTCTCGGTTTCAAAAAGGTTGGTGACCCCTGCTCTAAACAATTGTGATCAGCGATGAACATGACATGACGTCGCAGCGTATTCAAGTGATCATTAGCTACGTATACGTTAAATTGTACGTTACAGATCAAATGCAAACGACTTCCCTTCCTCCAAGGCGGCGGCCACGCCTTCTGACGGCCGCCATCTTCGCACTCATCGACATTGCGGGAGCACGTGGCGTCCTCCTCTCATAAATCACTCGCCTAAAGTGTCAGCGCAAATATTCCCAAGTTTTATTGCGGTTTAATCAGCTCAATGAATGTTTTAATAGGCTGATATTTCAGACTAGCAAATGGCACAGCGGTGATAAATTGTGAGGGCATGAACGTCTCCCCACCCTTTTTTCCCTGCCGGGAATCACTAATGTGCAACCCAGAAATGTGAAGAAGACCTTTGCACACTCACACGTGAAATATACATTTATTTTAAAGCTGTATACTCACACGTGAAATAGACATTTATTTTAAAGCTGTATACTCACACATGTGAGATATATTTATTTTAAAGCTGTATACTCACATGTGAAATAGACATTTATTTTAAAGATACTCATATATGTGAAATATATATATATATATTTTTAAAGATACTCGCACATGTGAAATATAAGTTTCTTTTAAAGCTACTCATACATGTGAAAAATACATTTATTTTAAAGATACTCACACATGTGAAATATACATTTATTTTAAAGATACTCATAAACGTGAAATATACATTTATTTTAAATATACACATACATGTGAAATATACATTTATTTTAAAGATAATCACACATGTGAAATATACATTTATTTTAAAGCTACTCATGCATGTGAAATATACATTTATTTTAAAGATAATCACACATGTGAAATATAAATTTATTTTAAAGCTACTCATACGTGTGAAATATATATTTATTTTAAAGATACTCACACATGTGAAATATACATTTATTTTAAAGATACTCATAAACGTTAAATATACATTTATTTTAAATATACACATACATGTGAAATATACATTTATTTTAAAGATAATCACACATGTGAAATATACATTTATTTTAAAGCTGTATACTCACACATGTGAGATATATTTATTTTAAAGCTGTATACTCACATGTGAAATATACATTTATTTTAAAGATACTCATACATGTGAAATATATACCGGTATATATTTTTTAAAGATACTCGCACATGTGAAATATAAGTTTCTTTTAAAGGTACTCACACATCTGAAATATACATTTATTTTAAAGATACTTACACATGTGAAATATACATTTATTTTAAAGATACTCATATATGTAAAATATACGTTTATTTTAAAGATACTCACACATGTGAAATATACATTTATTTTAAAGATACTCATAAATGTGAAATATACATTTATTTTAAATATACACATACATGTGAAATATACATTTAATTTAAAGATACTGACACATGTGAAATATACATTTATTTTAAAGCTACTCATGCATGTGAAATATATATTTATTTTAAAGATAATCACACATGTGAAATATACATTGATTTTAAAGTTACTCATACGTGTGAAATATATATTTATTTTAAAGATACTGACACATGTGAAATATACATTTATTTCAAAGATACCCATACATGTGAAATATATATTTATTTTAAAGATAATCACACATGTGAAATATAAATTTATTTTAAAGCTACTTATACGTGTGAAATATATATTTATTTTAAAGATAATCACACATGTGAAATATACATTTATTTTAAAGATACTCATAAACGTGAAATATACATTTATTTTAAAGATAATCACACATGTGAAATATACATTTATTTTAAAGATACTTACACATGTGAAATATACATTTATTTTAAAGCTGTATACTCACACATGTGAGATATATATATTTTAAAGCTGTATACTCACATGTGAAATATACATTTATTTTAAAGATACTCATACATGTGAAATATATATATATTTTTTAAAGATACTCGCACATCTGAAATATACATTTATTTTAAAGATACTTACACATCTGAAATATACATTTATTTTAAAGATACTTACACATGTGAAATATACATTTATTTTAAAGATACTCATATATGTAAAATATACGTTTATTTTAAAGATACTCACACATGTGAAATATACATTTATTTTAAAGATACTCATAAATGTGAAATATACATTTATTTTAAATATACACATACATGTGAAATATACATTTAATTTAAAGATACTGACACATGTGAAATATACATTTATTTTAAAGCTACTCATGCATGTGAAATATATATTATTTTAAAGATAATCACACATGTGAAATATACATTGATTTTAAAGTTACTCATACGTGTGAAATATATATTTATTTTAAAGATACTGACACATGTGAAATATACATTTATTTCAAAGATACCCATACATGTGAAATATATATTTATTTTAAAGATACTCACATGTGTGAAATATACATTTATTTTAAAAATACTGACACATGTGAAATATACATTTATTTTAAAGATACTCATACATGTGAAATATACGTTTATTTTAAAGATACTCACACATGTGAAATATACATTTATTTTAAAGATACTCATACATGTGAAATATACGTTTATTTTAAAGATACTCACACATGTGAAATATACATTTATTTTAAAGATACTCATAAACGTGAAATATACATTTATTTTAAATATACACATACATGTGAAATATACATTTATTTTAAAGATAATCACACATGTGAAATATACATTTATTTTAAAGCTACTCATGCATGTGAAATATACATTTATTTTAAAGATAATCACACATGTGAAATATAAATTTATTTTAAAGCTACTTATACGTGTGAAATATACATTTATTTTAAAGATAATCACACATGTGAAATATACATTTATTTTAAAGATATTCATAAACGTGAAATATACATTTATTTTAAATATACACATACATGTGAAATATACATTTATTTTAAAGATAATCACACATGTGAAATACATTTATTTTAAAGCTACTCATACATGTGAAATATATATTTATTTTAAAGATAATCACACATGTGAAATATAAATTTATTTTAAAGCTACTCATATGTGTGAAATATATATTTATTTTAAAGATACTGACACATGTGAAATATACATTTATTTCAAAGATACCCATACATGTGAAATATATATTTATTTAAAGATACTCACATGTGTGAAATATACATTTATTTTAAAGATACTCACACATGTGAGATATATTTATTTTAAAGATACTCACACATGTGAAATATACATTTATTTTAAAGATACTCTGCCTTCCATCTTTCCTTCCTTTCCTGACTTCCTTCCATCTTTCCCTAACATTCAATCCTTCCATTTACCTTTTTTCATCCTCTCCTTCTTCCACCCGCCTCCCTTCCTTCCCTTTATTCCTTCCATCTCTCCATCCTTCTTTCTTTCCTTCCTTCTTTTTTCCCCTTTCTTCCTTCCCCACTCTCCTTCATGCCTTCCTTCCATCCTTTTTTCCTTTCCTTCCATCTCTCTTTCATGCCTTCCTTCTTTCCATCCTTCTTTCCTTCCTTCCATCCTTCCTTCCTTCCTGCCTTTCTTCTTTTTTCCCTTTCTTCCTTCCCCACTCTCCTTCATGCCTTCCTTCCATCCTTTTTTCCTTACTTCTTTCATTTCCTTCCATCTCTAGTTCATGCCTTCCTTCCCTTTCTTACTTCCATCCTTTCTACCTGCCTTCCTTCTTTCTTTCCTTCCCTTTATTCCTTCCATCTCTCCATCGTTCTTTCTTTCCTTCCTTCTTTTTTCCCTTTCTTCCTTCCCCACTCTCCTTCATGCCTTCCTTCCATCCTTTTCCCCTTCCTTCCATCTCTCTTTCATGCCTTCCTTCCATCCTTTTCCCCTTCCTTCCATCTCTCTTTCATGCCTTCCTTCTTTCCATCCTTCCGTCCTTCTTTCTTGCCTTCCTTCCTTCCTTCCTTCCTGCCTTCCTTCTTTTTTCCCTTTCTTCCTTCACCACTCTCCTTCATGCCTTCCTTCCATTCTTTTTTCCTTCCTTCTTTCCTTTCCTTCCAACTGTAGTTCATGCCTTCCTTCTTTCCATACTTCCTTCTTGCTTTCCTTCCTTCCTGCCTTCATTCCTGCCTTTCTTCTTTTCCCCCCTTTCTTCCTCCCCCACTCTCCTTCATGCCTTCCTTCCATCCTTTTTTCCTTCCTTCTTTCTTTTCCTTCCATCTCTAGTTCAGGCCTTCCTTCCATTCTTTCATTACAGCCTTCCTACCATTGTTCCTTCCCTTCCTGCCTTCCTTCCATCTTTCCTTCCCTTTCCTTCCTTCCTTCCTTCCTTTTCTTCCTTCCATCTCTCTTTCATGCCTTCCTTCTTTCCTTCCTTCCGTCCTTCCTTCTAGCCTTCCTTCATTCCTGCCTTTCTTCTTTTTTTCCCTTTCTTCCTTCCCCACTCTCCTTCATGCCTTCCTTCCATCCTTTTTTCCTTACTTATTTCATTTATTTCCATGTCTTGTTCATGCCTTCCTTCCCTTTCTTACTTCCATCCTTTCTACCTGCCTTCCTTCTTTCTTTTCTTCCCTTTATTCCTTCCATCTCTCCATCGTTCTTTCTTTCCTTCCTTCTTTTTTCCCTTTCTTCCTTCCCCACTCTCCTTCATGCCTTCCTTCCATCCTTTTCCCCTTCCTTCCATCTCTCTTTCATACCTTCCTTCCTTCCATCCTACTTTCCTTCCTTCCATCCTTCCTTCTAGCCTTCCTTCCTTCCTTCTTTTTCCCCTTTCTTCCTTTACCACTCTCCTTCATGCCTTCCTTCCATCCGTTTTTCCTTCCTTCTTTCCTTTCCTTCCATCTCTAGTTCATGCCTTCCTTCTTTCCATCCTTCTTTCCTTCCTTCTTGCCTTCCTTCCTTCCTGCCTTCCTTCTTTTCCCCCTTTCTTCCTTCACCACTCTCCTTCATGCCTTCCTTCCATCCTTTTTTCCTTCCGTCTTTCCTTTCCTTCCATCTGTAGTTCATGCCTTCCTTCTTTCCATCCTTCCTTCCATACTCCCTTCTTGCTTTCCTTCCTTCCTGCCTTCATTCCTGCCTTTCTTCTTTTCCTCCCTTTCTTCCTCCCCCACTCTCTTTCATGCCTTCCTTCCATTCTTTTTTCCTTCCTTCTTTCTTTTCCTTCCATCTCTAGTTCATGCCTTCCTTCCATTCTTTCATTACAGCCTTCCTTCCATTGTTCCTTCCCTTCCTGCCTTCCTTCCATCTTTCCTTCCCTTTCCTTTCTTCCTTCTTTCCTTCCCTTTCTTCCTTCCATCTCTCTTTCATACCTTCCTTCCTTCCTACTTTCCTTCCTTCCATCCTTCCTTCTAGCCTTCCTTCCTTCCTGCCTTTCTTCTTTTTTTCCCTTTCTTCCTTCCCCACTCTCCTTCATGCCTTCCTTCCATCCTTTTTTTCCTTACTTCTTTCCTTTCCTTCCATCTCTAGTTCATGCATTCCTTCCCTTTCTTACTTCCATCCTTTCTACCTGCCTTCCTTCTTTCTTTCCTTCCCTTTATTCCTTCCATCTCTCCATCGTTCTTTCTTTCCTTCCTTCTTTTTTCCCCTTTCTTCCTTCCCCACTCTCCTTCATCCCTTCCTTCCATCCCTCTTTCATGCCTTCCTTCTTTCCATCCTTCTTTCCTTCCTTCCATCCTTCCTTCTTGCCTTCCTTCCCTCCTTCTTTTTTCCCTTTCTTCCTTCACCACTCTCCTTCATGCCATCCTTGCATCATTTTTTCCTTCCTTCTTTCCTTTCCTTCCATCTCTAGTTCATGCCTTCCTTCTTTCCTTCCTTCCTGCCTTCCTTCCTTCCTGCCTGCCTTTCTTCTTTTTTTCCCTTTCTTCCTTCCATTTACCTTTTTTTCATCCTCTCCTTCTTCCACCCGCCTCCCTTCCTTCCCTTTATTCCTTCCATCTCTCCATCGTTCTTTCTTTCCTTCCTTCTTTTTCCCCTTTCTTCCTTCCCCACTCTCCTTCATGCCTTCCTTCCATCCTTTTTTCCTTTCCTTCCATCTCTCTTTCATGCCTTCCTTCTCTCCATCCTTCTTTCCTTCCTTCCATCCTTCCTTCTAGCCTTCCTTCCTTCCTGCCTTCATTTCTGCCTTTCTTCTTTTTTTCCCTTTCTTCCTTCCCCACTCTCCTTCATGCCTTCCTTCCATCCTTTTTTCCTTCCTTCTTTCCTTTCCTTCCATCTCTAGTTCATGCCTTCCTTCTTTCCTTCCTTTCATACTTCCTTCCTGCCTTCCTTCCTTCCTGCCTGCCTTTCTTCTTTTTTTCCCTTTCTTCCTCCCCCACTCTCCTTCATGCCTTCCTTCCATCCTTTTTTCCTTCCTTCTTTCTTTTCCTTCCATCTCTAGTTCATGCCTTCCTTCCATTCTTTCATTACAGCCTTCCTTCCATTGTTCCTTCCCTTCCTGCCTCCCTTCCATCTTTCCTTCCCTTTCCTTTCTTCCTTCTTTCCTTCCCTTTCTTCCTTCCATCTCTCTTTCATGCTTTCCTTCTTTCCATCCTTCTTTCCTTCCTTCTAGCCTTCCTTCCTTCCTGCCTTTGTTCTTTTTTTCCCTTTCTTCCTTCCCCACTCTCCTTCATGCCTTCCTTCCATCCTTTTTTCCTTACTTCTTTCCTTTCCTTCCATCTCTAGTTCATGCCCTCCTTCCCTTTCTTACTTCCATCCTTTCTACCTGCTTTCCTTCTTTCTTCCCTTCCCTTTATTCCTTCCATCTCTCCATCGTTCTTTCTTTCCTTCCTTCTTTTTTTCCCTTTCTTCCTTCCCCACTCTCCTTCATCCCTTCCTTCCATCTCTCTTTCATGCCTTCCTTCTTTCCATCCTTCTTTCCTTCCTTCCATCCTTCCTTCTTGCTTTCCTTCCTTCCTTCTTTTTTCCCTTTCTTCCTTCACCACTCTCCTTCATGCCTTCCTTGCATCCTTTTTTCCTTCCTTCTTTCCTTTCCTTCCATCTCTAGTTCATGCCTTCCTTCTTTCCTTCCTTCCATACTTCCTGCCTGCCTTTCTTCTTTTTTTCCCTTTCTTCCTTCCATTTACCTTTTTTTTTCATCCTCTCCTTCTTCCACCCGCCTCCCTTCCTTCCCTTTATTCCTTCCATCTCTCCATCGTTCTTTCTTTCCTTCCTTCTTTTTCCCCTTTCTTCCTTCCCCACTCTCCTTCATGCCTTCCTTCCATCCTTTTTTCCTTTCCTTCCATCTCTCTTTCATGCCTTCCTTCTCTCCTTCCTTCCATCCTTCCTTCTAGCCTTCCTTCCTCCCTGCCTTCATTTCTGCCTTTCTTCTTTTTTTCCCTTTCTTCCTTCCCCACTCTCCTTCATGCCTTCCTTCCATCCTTTTTTCCTTACTTCTTTCCTTTCCTTCCATCTCTAGTTCATGCCTTCCTTCTTTCCATCCTTCCATACTTCCTTCTTGCCTTCCTGCCTGCCTTTCTTCTTTTTCTCTTTTCTTCCTCCCCCACTCTCCTTCATGCCTTCCTTCCATCCTTTTTTCCTTCCTTCTTTCTTTTCCTTCCATCTCTAGTTCATGCCTTCCTACCATTCTTTCATTACAGCCTTCCTTCCATTGTTTCTTCCCTTCCTGCCTTCCTTCCATCTTTCCTTCCCTTTCCTTCCTTCCTTCTTTCCTCCCCTTTCTTCATTCCATCTCTCCTGCCTTCCTTCCTCCTTCCCTCCCTCCCTGCCTCCCTTCCTTCCCTCCATCTTTTCACAATTCATCAGGAGACCTGTATGTAATCAGTGAGCACCCTCCTGGTGTCTCCAAGGATCGCAGCCTTTCTCAATTTGTCATCCCAGATATGGCCGCCTCCCATTATGTACAAATCTTAATCAGCATCTTTTCCTGCTCTCCTCCAATTCCCTCACTTCTTCCGCTCTTCTTCTTCTTCCTCTTTTCTGACCTTCAGCTCCCCACTTTCATTCCTCCTGCTCTCCATTTCCTCCCTCCTGAGCGCCAGGTGCTAATGGGATGTAAAACCAACAAGCCGGTGACATTTTAGCCGCTGTGGCGTTGTCTTGTCGCGCACCTCGGCGTCCGTGTGACTTTTGTCAGCAGGACGTGGGCCGCAGGGCGGAGGCCACTGGGGGCTTTAATTAAAGACCTAAGGGTCACAGTGAATAAGTAAAGCTGGGTTTTTTTTGTATTGGGTGGGGCGGGCAGACGGTTATCTGCCAGCGGAGTGATAAATCAAGCTGCCCGTTTAGTCGCCCTCGACACAACATCACGCCACAGCCCTGGACACCCCCGCCCCCCTTTTGCAAAAGCAATTCCGTCATGTCTTGTTAGCTCATTTGTCTTCATCAGCACCAGTGGGAGGTTCGATCACCCCCCCATTCCCCCCACGTACCCACCGCTTCACCTCTCGACCACCCGCCCCCCACGCCCCCACCCAATGCCAGGCCCCATTGATCAAAGCTGGGCCTAAGTGCATTGGCATGGGCGTCCTGTGTGTGTGTGTGTGTGTGTGTGTGTGTGTGTGTGTGTGCGTGTGTTTTCTTGTATTTCTACCTTTCTTGAGACACCAACGAGGAAAAGTAGCTTCCATATGAGGAGGTGTGAACAAGTGATGACATATATCATGGTCCCAATAACATTGCATCTAATAGAGAATGTCTCATTTGCACCCCTGCTGGTGACATCTATCAAAATGAGGGTGGTCCCAAAAAGGAGGGATTTTTCAAATTGACTGTGTGTCGCTTTTAAAAGTGCTCCCCCTCTGGTCAACATATGAAATAACAAGTGTGTGTAAGAAATTGAAATGCGGCCCCTTTGGCCAAAATTAATTTAAAAAAATAAAATAAATATGTATATGTATATAGAGACATACTGAAATAACTTGAAGTAAATAATGAAGATTAAAAACCAATTACAAACAAAAAATTAAATAAATAAACTAAAAGCAGTCTTTTTCTCACAATGTGTCGACTTTTTTTTAAATGAAATTGGTAACAATTTCTCAAATTCTTTCTGTTTCTGTAATATTGCAATATTTTCCTCATAAAATTATTACTTTTTTATGTAAAATTATTACTTTTTAATGCAAAATGGCGACATTTGTGGTATAAAATTCTGACTTTTATCACAATATTGCCAATTTTTTAAATTTGTTCTTGTAAAGTAGTGACATTTTTTGAGTAAAATGATGACTTTTGTCATGATTTTGCCGAGTAAAATTCCGATGATTGTTAAAATATTGCCAACATTTAATCGTTTTCTTATAGAATTGTGACTTTTTTGCCAAAATGTTAACCTTTTCTTGTAAAATTGCGACTGTTATCGAGTAACATATGAAATAACAAGTGTGTGTAAGAAATTTAAGTGCTCCCCCTCTGGCCAAAATATGTAATAAGTGTGTGTAAGAAATTGAAAAAAAGAAAAGAAAAATGTATACAGAGACATACGGTAATAACTTGAAGTAAATAATGAAGATTAAAGAACAATTCCGAGAAAAAAAAAAAAAAAACTTAGCTTTTTTATATTTGCATAGTATGTATATATTATTAATCAAGAAGGTAACAAATACAAGAATAAGTGTGTGTGTGTTCTGGTATTTCTACCCTTCTTGAGATGTCAACGAGGAAAAGTAGCTTCCATATGAGGAGGTGTGAACAAATGATGACATAAATCATGGTCCCAATAACATTGCATCTAATAGAGAATGTCTCATTTGCACCCCTGCTGGTGACATCTATCAAAATGAGGGTGGTCCCAAAAAGGAGGGATTTTTCAAATTGACTGTGTGTCGCTTTTAAAAGTGCTCCCCCTCTGGTCAACATATGAAATAACAAGTGTGTGTAAGAAATTGAAATGCGGCCCCTTTGGCCAAAATTAATTTAAAAAAATAAAATAAATATGTATATGTATATAGAGACATACTGAAATAACTTGAAGTAAATAATGAAGATTAAAAACCAATTACAAACAAAAAATTAAATAAATAAACTAAAAGCAGTCTTTTTCTCACAATGTGTCGACTTTTTTTTAAATGAAATTGGTAACAATTTCTCAAATTCTTTCTGTTTCTGTAATATTGCAATATTTTCCTCATAAAATTATTACTTTTTTATGTAAAATTATTACTTTTTAATGCAAAATGGCGACATTTGTGGTATAAAATTCTGACTTTTATCACAATATTGCCAATTTTTTAAATTTGTTCTTGTAAAGTAGTGACATTTTTTGAGTAAAATGATGACTTTTGTCATGATTTTGCCGAGTAAAATTCCGATGATTGTTAAAATATTGCCAACATTTAATCGTTTTCTTATAGAATTGTGACTTTTTTGCCAAAATGTTAACCTTTTCTTGTAAAATTGCGACTGTTATCGAGTAACATATGAAATAACAAGTGTGTGTAAGAAATTTAAGTGCTCCCCCTCTGGCCAAAATATGTAATAAGTGTGTGTAAGAAATTGAAAAAAAGAAAAGAAAAATGTATACAGAGACATACGGTAATAACTTGAAGTAAATAATGAAGATTAAAAAACAATTCCGAGAAAAAAAAAAAAAAACCTTAGCTTTTTTATATTTGCATAGTATGTATATATTATTAATCAAGAAGGTAACAAATACAAGAATAAGTGTGTGTGTGTTCTGGTATTTCTACCCTTCTTGAGATGTCAACGAGGAAAAGTAGCTTCCATATGAGGAGGTGTGAACAAATGATGACATAAATCATGGTCCCAATAACATTGCATCTAATAGAGAATGTCTCATTTGCACCCCTGGTGGTGACATCCATCTAAATGACGGTGGTCCCAAAAAGGAGGGATTTTTCAAATTGACTGTGTGTCGCTTTTAAAAGTGCTCCCCCTCTGGTTAACATATGAAATAACAAGTGTGTGTAAGAAATTTAAGTGCTCCCCCTCTGGCCAACATATGTAATAACAAGTGTGTGTAAGAAATTGAAATGCACCACCTTTGGCCAAAGTTAATAAAATAAAATAAAAAAGAAATATGTATATATAGACATACTGTAATAACTTGAAGTAAATAAAGAAGATTAAAAACCAATTATAAACCAAAAATTCAACAACAAAAAAACTAAAAGCTTACCTTTTTATATTTGCATAGTATGTATATATTATTAATGTTTTACATACAAATAATGAAGATTAAAAAAGAATTACAAAAAAATAAAAAAAATAAAATAAATACAAAAAGCTTA
The DNA here is from genome assembly GCF_033978685.3 of Nerophis lumbriciformis. Taxonomy (NCBI): domain Eukaryota; kingdom Metazoa; phylum Chordata; class Actinopteri; order Syngnathiformes; family Syngnathidae; genus Nerophis; species Nerophis lumbriciformis. Next base: position 13,216,622 of record NC_084565.2, on the reverse strand, counting down.
CCTTTTTTATATTTGCATAGTATGTATATATTATTAATGTTGTAAATACACATCTTTATATATCTAGAAAGGCTGGTCCTAAAGAGGTAGGCATTTTTCTCAGGTCTCAAGAAGGTAGCAAATACAAGTGTGTGTGTGTGTGTGTGTGTGTGTGTGTGTGTGTGTGTGTGTGTGTGGAGTGTAACAAAAGTGTATGCCAGTTAATGACAAAGACATGGTTAGTACACACTGGGCAGTAATGGCATTTAGGGCCAATTAAAGGATGACTATGAGACATTTCCTCCAAGACTTATTAATGAAGTTAATTTGCAGTCATATAAATCACCTCACTGAAAAGTATCCTAACAACATGGGCATGATACGTGACCATGGTTTAAACATTTTCTTCAAAACATGCCGACGTTTTGATATTTCAAATGTGACTGTGAATGTTGTCTGTCTATCTGTGTTGGCCCTGTGATGAGGTGGCGACTTGTCCAGGGTGTACACCGCCTTCCGCCCGAATGCAGCTGGGATAGGGTCCAGCACCCCCGCCACCCCGAACGGTGGCGGGGGTTATTTTTAATTTTTCGGACTATAATGTGCAATAATGTTGGACTGTGCAATATATCTCCAAATGGCCTCTTGATAAGTGCAATAATGCTGGACTGTGAAGCAGAATAATGTGCAATAACCTGTATATATATATACAGTATGTATGTATGTATATGTGTATGTATGTGTATATATATATATATATATATATATATATATATATGTATATATATATATATATATATGTATATATATATATATATATATATATATATATATATATATGTATATATATATATGTATATATATATATATATGTATATATATATATATATATATATATATATGTATATATATATATACACGTGTATATGTGTATATATGTATATATGTGTATGTGTGTGTATATGTATATGTATATACATATGTATGTACGTGTATGTATATGTGTGTATGTATGTGTATATATGTATATGTATGTGTATATGTGCAACACGGAACGACACAGGAAGTCCTTCATACCGACAGACATCAGACTGTATAATGCATATGCTCATTTTTGTGTCAGGACTTGATCTCGGGAGTTTGCTTTTCCAGGATGCAACGGAAAGTTGGCACGGGCGAGACGGGAATTAAGGTACATGGCGGGTTTTAATATATCAATTTAATATATAAAAAAAAAGGGATAAATGAAAGCACGCACAGTGGCGGAGAATAAACTATGAAAAACAAAAAGATTATAAACATGGAACAAAAACTTACTTGGCTTGGACAAAAAAGGAGCAACGTGAACATGGCCATGAAACAATGGACAGAGCATAAATGTGGTGTGAGGTCGTCAGAAAGACAAACTGAAAAACACTGAACTTAAATACTACAGACATGATTAACGAAAACAGGTGCGTGACTCAAGACGTGAAACAGGTGCGTGACGTGACAGGTGAAAACTAATGGGTAACTATGGTGACAAGACAAGGGAGTGAAAAGCCAGAAACTAAACAAAACATGACTTAAAACAAAACATGATGATTACACAGACATGACAGAGCCCCTCCCTTAAGGACAGATACCAGATGTCCATAAAAAAAATAACAAGAGTCATGGGAGGGCGGGAGGGGGACATGGCGGTGGGTCGCCAGACCACGTGTCCCCGTATCCACCGGGGTAGAGTTAGGTGGCGACGGCGAGTGGAACGCCGCTGCAGCAGGCGAGGCGGGCGCCCAGGGAATGGCCACATTCGTGGCCGACTGGGAGGTGGGCGCACTTGGCGTGGCGGGCGACCAGGTAGCGGCCATATCCGTGGTCGACGAGGAGGCAGGCGCGTCGTCATCGTGGCAGGCGTGGCTTGGCGTGGTGAGTCAGGCGGCGAAGCTCGGCGTGGCGCGTCAGGCGGCGAAGCTCGGCGTGGGTCTTGGTCTTGGCGTGGGTCTTGGTCTTGGCATGGCAGGTCTTGGTCTTGGCATGGCAGGTCTTGGTCTTGGCATGGCGGGTCTTGGTCTTGGCATGGCGGGTCTTGGTCTTGGCATGGCGGGTCTTGGTCTTGGCATGGCGGGTCTTGGTCTTGGTCTTGGCATGGCGGGTCTTGGTCTTGGCATGGCGGGTCTTGGTCTTGGTCTAGGTCTTGGCATGGCGGGTCTTGGTCTTGGTCTTGGCATGGCGGGTCTTGGTCTTGGTCTTGGAATGGCGGGTCTTGGTCTTGGTCTTGGCATGGCGGGTCTTGGTCTTGGTCTTGGCATGGCGGGTCTTGGTCTAGGTCTTGGCATGGCGGGTCTTGGTCTTGGTCTTGGCATGGCGGGTCTTGGTCTTGGTCTTGGCATGGCGGGTCTTGGTCTTGGTCTTGGCATGGCAGGTCTTGGTCTTGGTCTTGGCATGGCCGGTCTTGGTCTTGGCATGGCGGGTCTTGGTCTTGGTCTTGGCATGGCGGGTCTTGGCGTCATGAAGCTGCGACTGGCGGCACTTGGCGTCGTGAAGCTGGGACTGGCGGCACTTGGCGTCGTGAAGCTGCGACTGGCGGCACTTGGCGTCGTGAAGCTGCGACTGGCGGCACTTGGCGTCGTGAAGCTGCGACTGGCGGCACTTGGCGTCGTGAAACTGCGACTGGCGGCACTTGGCGTCGTGAAGCTGCGACTGGCGGCACTTGGTGTCGTGAAGCTGCGACTGGCGGCACTTGGCGTCGTGAATCTGCGACTGGCGGCACTTGGCGTCGTGAATCTGCGACTGGCGGCACTTGGCGTCGTGAATCTGCGACTGGCGGCACTTGGCGTGGAGGGTCTTGGTCTTGGGCTTGGCGTGGAGGGTCTTGGTCTTGGCGTGGAGGGTCTTGGTCTTGGGCTTGGCGTGGAGGGTCTTGGTCTTGGGCTTGGCGTGGAGGGTCTTGGTCTTGGGCTTGGCGTGGAGGGTCTTGGTCTTGGACTTGGCGTGGAGGGTCTTGGTCTTGGACTTGGCGTGAAGGGTCTTGGACTTGGCGTGGAGGGTCTTGGTCTTGGACTTGGCGTGGAGGGTCTTGGTCTTGGCTAGGCAGTGCTTGGCGGCGTGGAGCTGGTACCGGAGCTTGGCATGATGCGGCTAGGCGTGGTGCGGGTACTGGAGTCTGCCGTGGAACTTGGCGTGGTGGAGCTGGTGCTAGCCTTGGTGCGGCAACAGGTGCAGCGACTGGTGCTAGCTGAGGAGCTAGCCTTGGAGCAGGTGGAGGTGGCCTAGCTGGGGGTTGCGGCTTGGCAGGTCAGAAGACTGGTGAGGGCGGTCGTGCTGGAGGCTGTGGCTTGACAGGTCGGTAGACTGGTGGTGGCGGCCGTGAGGGAGACTGTGGCTTGGCATGGTGATGCCGAGCCACCCCACCAACACAGCTCCCGACCCCAGCCCCCCCCTCAAGGGGCGGATACCAGACGCGCTCCCTGCGGTCTGGAACTCTCTGTAGGGGTGGGCGGAGGAGGGCAGAAACTTCCCCATTAAATTGTCCAAATTGTCTTTCTTGTATCTGGGATTGAGTGGGTGAAAAAAAATTGTTTTGTGTCTTGGGTGTGGCTTGAGTCCTGGGGAGCGGGGAATCAAAAGAAAAATAATTAAAAAAAATCCTGGTTTTTGACGTCATCAGGGCGAAGCCGGGCTGGCTGCCGCTTGCTTCCGCCCGGAGGGGGAGGGGCATGTGGGAGCGGCGTGTCCTGCAGGCTGGCGGAAGTTCTTCCTGACGTCCTTCGTCTTTGGCGGCGCTTCCGTGGCTGAGGTGACGCTGTGTCGTCCTGGGACCAAATGAAGTCTCTATACTCCATGGAGGAGTAGCGCCGCGATTCCTCCTCCATCGCGCACAGGACCGCCCAAGAAGCCTCGTCGATAATGTCCAACTCGGCCAACTTAGGTGCGGAAAAGCGGGTCTGCTGACGACCTACTGTCAAGACTTGATCTTGGGAGTTTGCTTTTCCGGGATGCAACGGAAAGTTGGCACGGGCGAGACGGGAATGAAGGTACATGATTTATTTAAAGACTATAATACAAAAAAAGGATAAATGAAAGCGCGCACAGTGGCGGATAATAAACTATGAAACCAAAAGACTATAGCAAAAAGTACAAATGAAAAGCACGCACAGTGGCGGAGAATAAACTATGAAAAACAAAAAGATTATAAACATGGAACAAAAACTTACTTGGCTTGGACAAAAAAGGAGCAGCGTGAACATGGCCATGAAACAATGGACAGAGCATAAATGTGGTGTGAGGTCGTCAGAAAGACAAACTGAAAAACACTGAACTTAAATACTACAGACATGATTAACGAAAACAGGTGCGTGACTCAAGACGTGAAACAGGTGCGTGACGTGACAGGTGAAAACTAATGGGTAACTATGGTGACAAGACAAGGGAGTGAAAAGCCAGAAACTAAACAAAACATGACTTAAAACAAAACATGATGATTACACAGACATGACATTTTGACTGTACTTGAATGTATAATAGACTGTATTTATATTATTCACATGTGAATAATGCTGTATAATAGACTGTATTTATGTTATTCACATGTGAATAATGCTGTATAATAGACTGTATTTATATATACATATATATACATATATATACATATATATATATATATATATATACACATATATATATATATATATATATATATATATATATATATATATATATATATATATATATATATATATATATATATATATATATATATATATATATATATATATATATATATGTATATATGATGGTGACAGTACACCTACTTTGAGACAAGAGCTATGCATGCTTGGTTATGGTTTAAAGTCATATCCAACAATTGCGACAACGACTTTTTACTGTCGGCTGAGTTTCGTTTTTTAATGATTTCTGCTGGTGGTGTGCCTCCGCATTTTTCTGACGCCAAAAATGTGCCTCAGCTCAAAAAAGTTTGAAAAACACTGGTCTAGACTATTGTGCCCTCGAGAAGACTACTGCAATTAAATGTTTGCTGACGACTGAGATGTGTGAGATACAGTAGTCTGTTTGATAGACCCTAACCACATAAACTTTAGATATCGTCTTCTGCTTTATGAGTGAAAAAGAGTTACATTTCTTCTCCTCCCACTTGACACATGAAAGTGACTTTCTTTAGTCGCCTTTCCAGCCGCAAAACTTGCAGAAAGCATGTGTTTGATGTGGCGGCCATATGTCATTAGATAAAGGTTGGCGGGGGACAACTAGAAGTAAACATCCATAATGGATTCAGTGCAAGCTCACTTTTTTTTTTTACTGCCACACTGCAGAAACTGAAATCTAAGTAAGATGAAATATGTCAAATAAGGGTGATATTTGCTTATTTTCTGTCTGATAAGATCATTCTTCTCACTAAGCAGATTTTATGTTAGAGTGTTTTACTTGTTTTAAGGGTTTTGGTCCTAAATGATCTCAGTAAGATATTACAGCTTGTTGCTGAGATTTGATGACCTATATTGAGTAAAACATGCTTGAAACTAAAATATCAAGTGTTGCAAAGCTGTGTCATCAACACTCACAAGTATAAAACTACTTTTTTAAAGTCATCATTTCTTATTTCAAGCATGTAAAAAAAAATGTAATGACTTTGACACAATTGTGTCTCATAATTAAAACAGATGACAGCCAAATGGACTTTGCTGTTTTATTTTCAATGAAACAATAGAAAATAGGTACTCATATAGTAGTACAGTTGGCACAGTACAGTAAATTGACAGTTAATATTTAAACATTTAACATTTCTAACAATTTTGAACAGAAATAGTTCATGCACATTTAAATGAATTATTCAAAATGACAATAAAAATTTTTTTGTTCGGGGGCCGGGCTGTATATATGTGCACTAATTGACTAAAAGAGCACGCACTTGGCGTGATGTTGTCATGTTATCCATGGAAAAATGCATTTTTGGACCATATGATTTGCCTGAGCGGCTAGGAGACCCCGAGAGTAACAAGCGCTTGCCTTGTTGCCTTTCCATTAAGAACAATAAACTATTTTTTAGTATAAGTTTGCTGATTTCAAGAAATGTAATACCGAGCGCATATCATTATGTGAAGATAATGGCACTAGCATTTACTTCATTTAAGAATATTTTTCAACATATTGAGCAACAAGGTCTCTTTTTTTTCTACCAAGAAAAGTGCACTTGTTATTAGTGAGAATATACTTATTTTAAGGTATTTTTGGGTTCATTGAGGTTAGCTAATTTTACTTGTTTTGGAAAGTCTTGACAAGCCACATTTTCTTGTTCTATTGGCAGATAATTTTGCTTAGTTCAAATAAAATACCCCTAATTTTTATACTATATTCGGTATAGCTCGGTTGGTAGAGTGACCGTGCCAGCAACTTGAGGGTTCCAGGTTCGATCCCCGCTTCCGCCATCCTAGTCACTGCCGTTGTGTCCTTGGGCAAGACACTTTACCCACCTGCTCCCAGTGCCACCCACACTGCTTTAAATGTAATTTAGATATTGGCTTTCACTATGTAAAGCGCTTTGAGTCACTAGAGAAAAAGTATATAAATATAATTAAATTCAATTTTTTCTTTTTTTTGAACACCAGTCATGCTTCTATCTGTTGTATCCGTCCATCCATCCATCCATCCATCCATCCATCCATCTGTCAAATGGTGGTGAAATATGTGTCAAGTGGTGGTCAAATATGTGTCAAATGGTGGTCAAGTGGTGGTTTAAATATGTGTCAAATGGTGGTCAAATATGTGTCAAATGGTGGTCAAATATGTGTCAAGTAATGGTCAAATATGTGTCAAGTGGTGGTCAAATATGTGTCAAGTGGTGGTCAAATATGTGTCAAATGGTGGTCAAGAGGTGGTTTAAATATGTGTCAAATGGTGGTGAAATATGTGTCAAGTGATGGCCAAATACATGTCAAGTGGTGGTCAAATATGTGTCAAGTGGTGGTAAAATATGTGTCAAGTGGTGGTCAAATATGTGTCAAATGGTGGTCAAGTGGTGGTTTAAATATGTGTCAAATGGTGGTCAAATATGTGTCAAGTGATGGTCAAATACCTGTCAAGTGGTGGTCAAATATGTGTCAAATGGTGGTCAAATATGTGCCAAGTGATGGTCAAATACGTGTCAAGTGGTGGTCAAATATGTGTCAATTGGTGGTCAAATACGTGTCAAGTGGTGGTCAAATATGTGTCAAGTGGTAGTCAAATACGTGTCAAATGGTAGTCAAGTGGTGGTTTAAATATGTGTCAAATGGTGGTCAAATATGTGTCAAGTGATGGCCAAATACATGTCAAGTGGTGGTTAAATATGTGTCAATTGGTGGTCAAATACGTGTCAAGTGGTGGTAAAATATGTGTCAAGTGGTGGTAAAATATGTGTCAAATGGCGGTCAAGTGGTGGTATAAATATGTGTCAAATGGTGGTCAAATATGTGTCAAGTGATGGTCAAATATGTGTCAAGTGATGGTCAAATACGTGTCAAGTGGTGGTCAAATATGTGACAAGTGGTGGTCAAATATGTGTCAAATGGTGGTCAAGTGGTGGTTTAAATATGTGTCAAATGGTGGTAAAAAATGTGGCAAGTGATGGTCAAATACGTGTCAAGTGGTGGTCAAATATGTGTCAATTGGTGGTCAAATATGTGTCAAGTGGTGGTCAAATATGTGTCAAGCGGTGGTCAAATATGTGTCAAATGGTGGTCAAGTGGTGGTTTAAATATGTGTCAAATGGTGGTCAAATATGTGTCAAGTGATGGCCAAATACGTGTCAAGTGGTGGTTAAATATGTGTCAATTGGTGGTCAAATATGTGTCAAGTGATGGCCAAATACGTGTCAAGTGGTGGTTAAATATGTGTCAATTGGTGGTCAAATATGTGTCAGGTGGTGGTCAAATATGTGTCAATTGGTGGTCAAAAATGTGTCAAGTGGTGGTAAAATATGTGTCAAGTGGTGGTCAAATATGTGTCAAATGGTGGTCAAGTGGTGGTTTAAATATGTGTCAAATGGTGGTCAAATATGTGTCAAGTGATGACCAAATACGTGTCAAGTGGTGGTTAAATATGTGTCAATTGGTGGTCAAATATGTGTCAAGTGGTGGTAAAATATGTGTCAAGTGGTGGTTAAATATGTGTCAATTGGTGGTCAAATATGTGTCAAGTGGTGGTAAAATATGTGTCAAGTGGTGGTCAAATATGTGTTAAATGGTGGTCAAGTGGTGGTTTAAATATGTGTCAAGTGGTGGTAAAATATGTGTCAAGTGGTGGTCAAATACGTGTCAAGTGGTGGTCAAATATGTGTCAAGTGGTGGTAAAATATGTGTCAAGTGGTGGTCAAATATGTGTCAAATGGTGGTCAAGTGGTGGTTTAAATATGTGTCAAGTGGTGGTAAAATATGTGTCAAGTGGTGGTCAAATACGTGTCAAGTGGTGGTCAAATATGTGTCAAGTGGTGGTCAAATATGTGTCAAATGGTGGTCAAGTGGTGGTTTAAATATGTGTCAAATGGTGGTCAAATATGTGTCAAGTGATGGTCAAATACGTGTCAAGTGGTGGTTAAATATGTGTCAATTGGTGGTCAAATACGTGTCAAGTGGTGGTCAAATGTGTGTCAAGTGGTGGTCAAATATGTGTCCAATGGTGGTCAAGTGGTGGTTTAAATATGTGTCAAGTGGTGGTAAAATATGTGTCAAGTGGTGGTCAAATACGTGTCAAGTGGTGGTCAAATATGTGTCAATTGGTGGTCCCATATGTGTCAAATGGTGGTCAAGGGGTGGTTTAAATATGTGTCAAATGGTGGTCAAATATGTGTCAAGTGATGGTCAAATACGTGTCAAGTGGTGGTCAAATATGTGTCAAGTGGTGGTCAAATATGAGTCAATTGGTGGTCAAATATGTGTCAAGTGGTGGTCAAATATGTGTCAAGTGATGGTCAAATACGTGTCAAGTGGTGGTCAAATATGTGTCAAGTGGTGGTCAAATATGAGTCCAATGGTGGTCAAATATGTGTCAAGTGGTGGTCAAATATGTGTCAAGCGGTGGTCAAATATGAGTCAATTGGTGGTCAAATATGTGTCAAGTGGTGGTCAAATATGAGTCAATTGGTGGTCAAATATGTGTCAAGTGGTGGTCAAATTCAATTAAATATTTGTATTTTTTTTCTTGTTTTTGAACACTGACTTTTTGCAGTGCAGGTACTAACAGGTAAAAAAGAATAGAAAAGGTGGTTTTGCATAATATTGCTTCTTTAAGGGGCTGATTAAAACAAATTCAATGGATGCATTTTTGTAGTTTTTCTTTCACATTTCACAAATGTTTTTCTTGGCATGTTTATTAATAAACTACCCTTTTTGGTTATTCCAAAGTGTCAAACGCGACAAAACATAATGAGCAAACAAAAACATCAACTGTCCATCACTGTCGCCCCTGGTCACACTGCGGCCCTGGCTCCGATTGACAGCTGTCAATCCGGGCGATGCGGGTTGACTGAGGGGTTCAGCCGTGGGGCCCAGGGGCCCTCATGTGTCATCAAACAGGGGCCGGGGTGGGGAAGCGTATGGAAACAGACAAGGTCTGCTGTGGTCCGCTGAGCTTGGGCAAGTGGAAGTGGGAGACAGGTGGAAGGTGGAGGGAAATAGCAAAACACCCCCAGAGACGCTAAGAAAGCGTTTATGGCGTTATATCTTTTCCACATTGGATGCAAACGCTGACATACACCCTTCAAAAATAATTCCCTTCTTATTCTAAAAGAGGATTTGGTGGGAAATGGAAAAAGGTGTGCTTTGGGGCTATAATTATGCCCATTTGTGCTTGTAAGAAAAGATGCGTCAAGGAGGGCCGACACCTACCGTCGCTCCTCTCTCACCGCTCGCATCCAAACAAGTGAAAGGAAAGGAGAAAAATGGAAGGCGCCATTAAATGAGGGCCAGCTAAATGGGCTGAATGGATAATACGGCTGGACGGCAAGAAGCGCCATGTGAGAGTGTCAAAAAGAGAGGGAAACATAGAAGCGCACAAGCAGGGCAGCGGGGGGAAAGCATTCATTTGGGAAAGGGTAGAAAATAAGCCGACAGGAAGTAGAAAAGGAAAGAAAAAATGTGGCTGGCGTTGACAGATTTTTTCAGCAGTCACATAACAAACACAATTAAAGCTGCAAGCAGCATTGGTCGGGCCCGTGTATTTGGCAGGTGCTAGTCCTAAGTGTCCCAATACTTGTGTCAAGTTTTAGTCCCAAGTGTCCCAATACTTTTGTCCAGTGTAAGTGTCCCAATACTTGTGTCCAGTGGTAGTCCTAAGTGTCCCAATACTTTAGTCTACTTTTAGTCCTAAGTGTCCCAATACTTTTGTCCAGTATTCGTCGTAAGTGTCCCAATACTTTTGTCCAGTTTTAGTCCTAAGTGTCCCAATACTTTTGTCCAGTGGTAATCCGAAGTGTCCCAATACTTATGTCAAGTTGTAGTCAAGTGTCCCAATACTTTTGTCAAGTTTTAGTCCCAGGTGGCCCAATACTTTTGTCAAGTTGTAGTCCTAAGTGTCCCAATACTTTTGTCCAGTTTTAGTCCCAAGTGGCCCAATACGTATGTCAAGTTGTAGTCCTAAGTGTCCCAATACTTTAGTCAATTTCTGGTCGTAAGTGTCCCAAAACTTTTGTCCAGTTTTAGTCCTAAGTGTCCCAATACTTTTGTCCAGTGTAAGTGTCCCAATACTTTTGTCAAGTGGTAGTCCCAAGTGTCCCAATACTTTTGTCCAGTTTTAGTCCCAAGTGTCCCAATACTTTTGTCAAGTTGTAGTCCTAAGTGTCCCAATACTTTTGTCCAGTGTAGGTGTCCTAATACTTTTGTCCAGAGGTAGTCCTAAGTGTCCCAATACTTTTGTCAAGTTTAGGCGTAAGTGTCCCAATACTTTTATCCAGTGTAAGTGTCCCAATACTTTTGTACAGTGGTAGTCCTAAGTGTCCCAATACTTTTGTCAAGTTGTAGTCCTAAGTGTCCCAATACTTTTGTCCAGTGTAAGTGTCCCAAAACTTTTGTCCAGTGGTAGTCCTAAGTGTCCCAATACTTTTGTCTACTTTTAGTCGGAAGTGTCCCAATACTTTTGTTCAGTGGTACTCCTAAGTGTCCCAATACTTTAGTCAATTTCTGGTCGTAAGTGTCCCAAAACTTTTGTCCAGTTTTAGTCCTAAGTGTCCCAATACTTTTGTCCAGTGTAAGTGTCCCAATACTTTTGTCAAGTGGTAGTCCCAAGTGTCCCAATACTTTTGTCCAGTTTTAGTCCCAAGTGTCCCAATACTTTTGTCAAGTTGTAGTCCTAAGTGTCCCAATACTTTTGTCCAGTGTAGGTGTCCTAATACTTTTGTCCAGAGGTAGTCCTAAGTGTCCCAATACTTTTGTCAAGTTTAGGCGTAAGTGTCCCAATACTTTTATCCAGTGTAAGTGTCCCAATACTTTTGTAAAGTGGTAGTCCTAAGTGTCCCAATACTTTTGTCAAGTTGTAGTCCTAAGTGTCCCAATACTTTTGTCCAGTGTAAGTGTCCCAAAACTTTTGTCCAGTGGTAGTCCTAAGTGTCCCAATACTTTTGTCTACTTTTAGTCGGAAGTGTCCCAATACTTTTGTTCAGTGGTACTCCTAAGTGTCCCAATACTTTTGTCCAGTGTAAGTGTCCCAATAATTTTATCCAGTTTTCGTCCTAAGCGTCCCAATACTTTTGTCCAGTGGTAGTCATGTCCTGCATTAAAATTCTACAAAATAATTCTAAATTCAACTCTTAAATTCCTTTTTAAAGATATCACAATATAGTTTTTTTTTTTTTTTTATAAAACCCAAAACCAGTGAAGTTGGCATATTGTGTAATTTGTAAATAAAAAGAGAATACAATGATTTGCAAATTATTTTCAAGCTATTTTCAATTGAATAAACTGCAAAGACAACATATTTCATTTTTTGGCAAATAATCATTAACTTACAATTTAATGGCTGCAAAAAAGTTGTCACAGAGGCATGTTCACCACTGTGTTACATGGCCTTTCCTTTTAACAACACTCAGTAAACGTTTGGGAACTGAGGAGACACATTTTTGAAGCTTCTCAGGTGGAATTCTTTCCCATTCTTGCTTGATGTACAGCTTTAGTTGTTCAACAGTCCGGGGGTCTCCGTTGTGCTATTTTAGGCTTCATATTGCACCACACATTTTCAATGGGAGACAGGTCTGGACTACAGGCAGGCCAGTCTAGTACCCGCACTCTTTTACTATGAAGCCACGTTAATGTAACACGTGGCTTGGCACTGTCTTGCTTAAATAAGCAGGGGCATCCATGATAACGTTGCTTGGATGGCAACATAAGTGGCTCCAAAACCTGTATGTACCTTTCAGCCTTCACAGATGTGTAAGTTACCCATGTCTTGGGCACTAATACACCCCCATACCATCACACATGCTGCCTTTTACACTTTGCGACTACAACAATCCGGATGTTTTTTTTCCTCTTTGGTCCGGAGGACATGACGTCCACAGTTTCCAAAAACAATTTGATATGCCGACTCGTCAGACCATAGAACACTTTCACACTTCGCATCAGTCCATCTTAGATGAGCTCGGGCCCAGCGAAGCCGGCAGCGTTTCTGGGTGTTGTTGACAAATTTGGCTTTGCATAGTAGAGTTTTAACTTGCACTTACAGATGTAGCAACAAACTGTATTTGCTGACAGTGGTTTCCTGATGTGTTCCTGAGCCCATGTGGTGATATCCTTTACACACTGATGTCGCTTTTAAATGCAGTACCGCCTGAGGGATTGAAGGTCACGGGCATTCAATGTTACGTGCAGTGATTTCTCCATATACTCTGAACCTTTTGATGATATTACTGACCTTAGATGGTGAAATCCTTAAAATCCTCGTTGAGAAATGTTGCTCTTAAACTGTTCAACAATTTGCTCAGGCATTTGTTGACAAAGTGGTGACCCTCGCCCCATCCTTGTTTGTGAATGACTGAGCATTTCATGGAATCTACATTTATACCCAATCATGGCACCCACCTGTTCCCAATTAGCCTGTTCACCTGTGAGATGTTCCAAATAAGTGTTTGATGAGCACTCCCCAACTTTCTCTGTCTTTTTTGCCACTTGTGCCAGCTTTTTTGAAACCTGTTGCAGGCATCAAATTCCAAATGAGCTGATATTTGCAAAAAAACAACAACAAAGTTGACCAGTTCGAACTTTAAGTATCTTGTCTTTGCAGTCTATTCAATTGAACATATTATATCATTAAGTAGAGGGACAGGAGGACTAAAGTGCTAACATCAGGTCACATTTTAATCATGTCAGGTTAAATGATCGAACCTAATTATGTTGCTACAGGCTTCATTTTGAGATTAGTAGTGAAACCTGTTTTTTTTTCTTTGTTTTGTTATTTTTTTTTAATAACGCTGTCCTCCGTGAAGTGGTGGGGTGTTTGATTGGTGATGTTCCAGTGTATCCTTGCCACTCTTTTTTTTTTAATATTCTTATTATTTAAAAAAAAAAACTGTTACGGTGAGCGTGTAACAACTGTGTCACATGTTACCTTGTCTCAAGGTTAGTTCGCTTTTGTTATTTACACTGATCGACACACACACACACACACACACATACGCAAGCACACACACACACACACACACAAATGAGCAATATAAAAAGTGTCTGTGGTTGGTGTGGTCTTGATCAATATCAGGGAAAGCTGTAGCACCATATTCCGCCTGGGGGCTTAACAGAGAAAATGTCAAAACACACACACACACACACACACACACACACACACACACACACACACACACACACACACACACACACACACACACACACACACACCAGTGGCAGCATCACCTTTTCACCGATTCATTAAAACAAGCTCGCTGGGCCTCATTACCAGCAGGACATGCTGCACTACAACAACTAGCAAAACAGCCTTCTTCCTGCCTCCATGACTCCGCCTCCTTGACTCCGCCTCCATGATTTCGCCTCCATGACTCCGCCTTCAGTAGACATCTACAGGGTGCAAATACATCTTCATCCATCCATTCATCCTTCTATTTATTATGTTTGTGCATTCATCCATCCATGCTTCCATACATCCTTCTATTTGTTGTATCCATCATCCATCCTTCTATTTGTTGTATCCATCCATCCATCCATCCTTCAATTGCTTTTATCCATCCATCCATCCATTCAACCATCCATCATTCTACTTGTTATAACTAGCCATTCATCCATGTATCCTTCCATCAATCAATCTATTTGTTGTATCCATCATCCATCCATCCTTCTATTTGTTATATCCATCCATCCATCCATCCATCCATCCATCCATCTCGCCATCCATCTCGCCATCCATTTCGCCATCCATCCATCCGTCCAGCCAGCCATCCTTCTATTTGTTGTTTGCATCCATCCATCCATCCATCCATCTAATGGTTCTATCTATCTATCTATCTATCTATCTATCTATCTATCTATCTATCTATCTATCTATCTATCTATCTATCTATCTATCTATCTATCTATCTATCTATCTATCTATCTATCTATCTATCTATCTATCTATCTATCTATCTATCTATCCATCCATCCATCCATCCATCCATCCATCCATCCATCCATCCATCTAATGGTTGCATCCATCCATCCATCCATCCATCCATCCATCCATCCATCCATCCATCCATCTATCCATCCATCCATCCATCCATCCATCCATCCATCCATCCATCCATCCATCCATCCATCCATCTAATGGTTGCATCCATCCATCCATCCATCCATCCATCCATCCATCCATCCATCCATCCATCCATAAATCCATCTGTCAAATGGTGCTCAAATTTGTGTCAAGTGGTGGTCAAATTTGTGTCAAGTGGTGGTCAAATATGTGTCAAGTGGTGGTCAAATACGTGTCAAGTGGTGGTCAAACACATGTCAAATGGTGGTCAAGTACAGTATGTATCAAGTGGTGGTCAAATACGTGTCAAATGATGCTCAAATTTGTGTCAAGTGGTGGTCAAATTTGTGTCAGGTGGTGGTCAAATATGTGTCAAGTGGTGGTCAAATACGTGTCAAACATTGGTCAAACACATATCAAGTGGTGGTCAAATGAATGTCAAATGGTGGTCAAGTACAGTATGTATCAAGTGGTGGTCAAATACGTGTCAAATGGTGCTCAAATTTGTGTCAAGTGGTGGTCAAATTTGTGTCAGGTGGTGGTCAAATATGTGTCAAGTGGTGGTCAAATGCGTGTCAAACGTTGGTCAAACACATGTCAAGTGGTGGTCAAATACATGTCAAATGGTGGTCAAGTACAGTATGTATCAAGTGGTGGTCAAATACGTGTCAAATGGTGCTCAGATTTGTGTCAAGTGGTGGTCAAATTTGTGTCAGGTGGTGGTCAAATATGTGTCAAGTGGTGGTCAAATACGTGTCAAACGTTGGTCAAACACATGTCAAGTGGTGGTCAAATACATGTCAAATGGTGGTTAAGTACAGTATGTATCAAGTGGTGGTCAAATACGTGTCAAATGGTGCTCAAATTTGTGTCAAGTGGTGGTCAAATTTGTGTCAGGTGGTGGTCAAATATGTGTCAAGTGGTGGTCAAATACGTGTCAGACGTTGGTCAAACACATGTCAAGTGGTGGTCAAATACATGTCAAATGGTGGTCAAGTACAGTATGTATCAAGTGGTGGTCAAATACGTGTCAAATGGTGCTCAAATTTGTGTCAAGTGGTGGTCAAATTTGTGTCAGGTGGTGGTCAAATATGTGTCAAGTGGTGGTCAAATGTGTGTCAAACGTTGGTTAAACACATGTCAAGTGGTGGTCAAATACATGTCAAATGGTTGTCAAGTACAGTATTTATCACGTGGTGGTCAAATACGTGTCAAATGGTGCTCAAATTTGTGTCAAGTGGTGGTCAAATTCGTGTCAGGTGGTGGTCAAATATGTGTCAAGTGGTGGTCAAATGCGTGTCAAACGTTGGTCAAACACATGTCAAGTGGTGATCAAATACATGTCAAATGGTGGTCAAGTACAGTATGTATCAATTGGTGGTCAAATACGTGTCAAATGGTGCTCAAATGTGTGTCAAGTGGTGGTCAAAATTGTGTCAGGTGGTGGTCAAATATGTGTCAAGTGGTGGTCAAATGCGTGTCAAACGTTGGTCAAACACATGTCAAGTGGTGGTCAAATACATGTCAAATGGTGGTCAAGTACAGTATGTATCAAGTGGTGGTCAAATACGTGTCAAATGGTGCTCAAATATGTGTCAAGTGGTGGTGCTCAAATATGTGTCAAGTGGTGGTCAAATATGTGTCAAGTGGTGGTCAAATATGTGTCAAATCATGGTCAAATATATGTCAAGTGGTGGTCAAATATGTGTCAAATTGTGGTCAAATACATGTCAAATGGTGGTCCAATATGTGTCAAGTAGTCAAATACATGCCAAATTGTGGTCAAATATGTGTCAAATGGTGGTCAAATATGTGTCAAGTGTTGGTCAAATATGTGTCAAGTGGTGGTCAGATACGTGTCAAGTGGTGGTCAAATACATGTCAAATGGTGGTCAAGTACAGCATGTATCAAGTGGTGGTCAAATATGTGTCAAGTGGTGGTCAGATACGTGTCAAGTGGTGGTCAGATATGTGTCAAATGGTGGTCAGATATGTGTCAAATGATGGTCAAATACGTGTCAAGTGATGGCAAAATACGTGTCAAGTGGCGGTTTTAAATACGTGTCAAACGGTGGTCAAATACATGTCAAGTGGTGGTCAAATACATGTCAAATGGTGGTCAAGTACAGTATGTATCAAGTGGTAGTCAAATATGTGTCAAGGGGTGGTCAAATATGTGTCAAGTGGGACTCAAATATGTGTCAAGTGGTGTTCCAATATGTGTCAAATGGTGGTCAAGTGGTGGTTTAAATATGTGTCAAATGGTGGTCAAATATGTGTCAAGTGATGGTCAAATATGTGTCAAGTGATGGTAAAATACGTGTCAAGTGGTGGTCAAATACGTGTCAAATGGTGGTCCAATATGTGTCAAGTGGTCAAATACGTGTCAAATGGTGGTCAAATATGTGTCAAGTGGTCTTCAAATATGTGTCAAATGGTGGTCAGATACGTGTCAAATGGTGGTCAAATATGTGTCAAGTGTTGGTCAAATATGTGTCAAGTGTTGGACAAATATGTGTCAGGTGGTGGTCAAATATGTGCCAAGTGGTGGTCAGATATGTGTCAAGTGGTGGTCAAATACATGTCAAATGGTGGTCAAGTACAGCATGTATCAAGTGGTGGTCAAATATGTGTCAAGTGGTGGTCAGATACGTGTCAAGTGGCGGTCAGATATGTGTCAAGTGGTGGTCAAATACGTGTCAAACATTGGTCAAACACATATCAAGTGGTGGTCAAATGAATGTCAAATGGTGGTCAAGTACAGTATGTATCAAGTGGTGGTCAAATACGTGTCAAATGGTGCTCAAATTTGTGTCAAGTGGTGGTCAAATTTGTGTCAGGTGGTGGTCAAATATGTGTCAAGTGGTGGTCAAATGCGTGTCAAACGTTGGTCAAACACATGTCAAGTGGTGGTCAAATACATGTCAAATGGTGGTCAAGTACAGTATGTATCAAGTGGTGGTCAAATACGTGTCAAATGGTGCTCAGATTTGTGTCAAGTGGTGGTCAAATTTGTGTCAGGTGGTGGTCAAATATGTGTCAAGTGGTGGTCAAATACGTGTCAAACGTTGGTCAAACACATGTCAAGTGGTGGTCAAATACATGTCAAATGGTGGTTAAGTACAGTATGTATCAAGTGGTGGTCAAATACGTGTCAAATGGTGCTCAAATTTGTGTCAAGTGGTGGTCAAATTTGTGTCAGGTGGTGGTCAAATATGTGTCAAGTGGTGGTCAAATACGTGTCAGACGTTGGTCAAACACATGTCAAGTGGTGGTCAAATACATGTCAAATGGTGGTCAAGTACAGTATGTATCAAGTGGTGGTCAAATACGTGTCAAATGGTGCTCAAATTTGTGTCAAGTGGTGGTCAAATTTGTGTCAGGTGGTGGTCAAATATGTGTCAAGTGGTGGTCAAATGTGTGTCAAACGTTGGTTAAACACATGTCAAGTGGTGGTCAAATACATGTCAAATGGTTGTCAAGTACAGTATTTATCACGTGGTGGTCAAATACGTGTCAAATGGTGCTCAAATTTGTGTCAAGTGGTGGTCAAATTCGTGTCAGGTGGTGGTCAAATATGTGTCAAGTGGTGGTCAAATGCGTGTCAAACGTTGGTCAAACACATGTCAAGTGGTGATCAAATACATGTCAAATGGTGGTCAAGTACAGTATGTATCAATTGGTGGTCAAATACGTGTCAAATGGTGCTCAAATGTGTGTCAAGTGGTGGTCAAAATTGTGTCAGGTGGTGGTCAAATATGTGTCAAGTGGTGGTCAAATGCGTGTCAAACGTTGGTCAAACACATGTCAAGTGGTGGTCAAATACATGTCAAATGGTGGTCAAGTACAGTATGTATCAAGTGGTGGTCAAATACGTGTCAAATGGTGCTCAAATATGTGTCAAGTGGTGGTGCTCAAATATGTGTCAAGTGGTGGTCAAATATGTGTCAAGTGGTGGTCAAATATGTGTCAAATCATGGTCAAATATATGTCAAGTGGTGGTCAAATATGTGTCAAATTGTGGTCAAATACATGTCAAATGGTGGTCCAATATGTGTCAAGTAGTCAAATACATGCCAAATTGTGGTCAAATATGTGTCAAATGGTGGTCAAATATGTGTCAAGTGTTGGTCAAATATGTGTCAAGTGGTGGTCAGATACGTGTCAAGTGGTGGTCAAATACATGTCAAATGGTGGTCAAGTACAGCATGTATCAAGTGGTGGTCAAATATGTGTCAAGTGGTGGTCAGATACGTGTCAAGTGGTGGTCAGATATGTGTCAAATGGTGGTCAGATATGTGTCAAATGATGGTCAAATACGTGTCAAGTGATGGCAAAATACGTGTCAAGTGGCGGTTTTAAATACGTGTCAAACGGTGGTCAAATACATGTCAAGTGGTGGTCAAATACATGTCAAATGGTGGTCAAGTACAGTATGTATCAAGTGGTAGTCAAATATGTGTCAAGGGGTGGTCAAATATGTGTCAAGTGGGACTCAAATATGTGTCAAGTGGTGTTCCAATATGTGTCAAATGGTGGTCAAGTGGTGGTTTAAATATGTGTCAAATGGTGGTCAAATATGTGTCAAGTGATGGTCAAATATGTGTCAAGTGATGGTAAAATACGTGTCAAGTGGTGGTCAAATACGTGTCAAATGGTGGTCCAATATGTGTCAAGTGGTCAAATACGTGTCAAATGGTGGTCAAATATGTGTCAAGTGGTCTTCAAATATGTGTCAAATGGTGGTCAGATACGTGTCAAATGGTGGTCAAATATGTGTCAAGTGTTGGTCAAATATGTGTCAAGTGTTGGACAAATATGTGTCAGGTGGTGGTCAAATATGTGCCAAGTGGTGGTCAGATATGTGTCAAGTGGTGGTCAAATACATGTCAAATGGTGGTCAAGTACAGCATGTATCAAGTGGTGGTCAAATATGTGTCAAGTGGTGGTCAGATACGTGTCAAGTGGCGGTCAGATATGTGTCAAATGGTGGTCAAATACGTGTCAAGTGATTGTCAAATACGTGTCAAGTGGTGGTCAGATACGTGTCAAGTGGTGGTCAGATACGTGTCAAATGGTGGTCAAATATGTGTCAAGTGGTGGTCAAATACGTGTCAAACGGTGGTCAAATACATGTCAATTGGTGGTCAAATACATGTCAAATGGTGGTCAAGTACAGTATGTATCAAGTGGTGGTCAAATATGTGTCAAGGGGTGGTCAAATATGTGTCAAGTGGGGCTCAAATATGTGTCAAGTGGTGTTCCAATATGTGTCAAATGGTGGTCAAATACATGTCAAGTGATTGTCAAATACGTGTCAAGTGGTGGTCAGATACGTGTCAAATAGTGGTCAGATATGTGTCTAATGGTGGTCAGATACGTGTCAAATGGTGGTCAAATACGTGTCAAGTGGTGGTCAAATACGTGTCAAACGGTGGTCAAATACGTGTCAAGTGGTGGTCAAATACATGTCAAAATGTGGTCAAGTACAGTATGTATCAAGTGGTGGTCAAATATGTGTCAAGGGGTGGTCAAATATGTGTCAAGTGGGGCTCAAATATGTGTCAAGTGGTGTTCCAATATGTGTCAAATGGTGGTCAAGTGGTGGTTTAAATATGTGTCAAATGGTGGTCAAATATGTGTCAAGTGATGGTCAAATATGTGTCAAGTGATGGTCAAATATGTGTCAAGTGGTGGTCAAATGCGTGTCAAGTGGTGGTAAAATATGTGTCAAATGGTGGTCAAATATGTGTCAAGTGACGGTCAAATATGTGTCAAATGGTGGTCAAATATGTGTCAAGTGACGGTCAAATATGTGTCAAGTGGTGGTCAAATACATGTCAAATGGTGGTCAAATATGTGTGGACCCATCGCTCTTCCTGTTCTGTAATCTTGTACAATGTGTGTCTAATCTTGATCGGGTTGGTGGTGAAAATGAAATGTCGTTGTGCTTTTGCAATGACATTAAAGAGCATACCATACCACACCATAGCATCCATTCAGAAATCCATCCATTAATACTGTACATCCATCCATTCATCCATCCATCCATTCATCCATCCATCCATCCATTCATCCATTCATCCATTCATCCATCCATCCGTCAAATGCTAACCTGAATGAGTGTAATTCAAGTTACAATTAGAAAATACTGTGAATAAAACGCTGGAAAGAACAGGAATGGTCGAAGCATGTTGCAGATGGAGTGGATGCGATAGAGTTGTGTGGTGCGTTCAAGGACCCACCCCCAACCCCCCCAACACTCCGTTAGCTCGCCCCACTGTGAGAGAGTATGCTTGGCTTCCTCTGATTCTTTAGTATTCCTCCCCATCTTCCTCCAAAGCCTGGGAGACGACTGAGGCAGACAGCAGCGCTTGTTATAGTCACAGGCCTCAGTCTAAGCAGTGTGTGTGTGTGTGTGTGTGTGTGTGTGTGTGTGTGTGTGTGTGCGTGTGTGTGCGTGTGTGTGTGCGCTGAATCTGAATGCAAAATGATCTGCAACATGTGTGAGTCATTTGTGTATGACTGTATTAATTGTGTATAAAAGCACTAAGACCATAAGTAAAAGAATGATGGCCCAGCTTGAAAAATTCAGAATTGCCCTTAAGGACATTTTCTAATGCTAATGTCATGTGGATATATGAGTGTATTTATCCCGTGTGTGTGTGTGTGTGTGTGTGTGTGTGTGCATGTGTGTGTGTGTGTGTTGTCAGTGAGAATGAACTGGAGGTCTTAGCTGGTATGGACAATATTGGCAGAAAGACTCCAGTGACTCAAGGAAGCTTAAAAAGTCTCACTCGGGACCTCGGTTGGACGCACACAAGCTCCGCCAACGTTCTCCAGCGTCTATAAATTATTCACCAGGCCTCGCTGATGGGCCCGAGATTCTAATGAGAAAAACGTTGGGAGGGGAGACACTCGGTCGTGTCGGCGCACACGCAGTAAGTGTAAATAGGCAGCGTGACATTGCTAATGTAGAGGGCGTACGCTTGGACCCACGCGTGCGCCTTTGTGTGTGCGTTTGTAGGGAAACTCATTAGCTTCAGTGTGGCTAGACAAGAAGAATAATTAAGTCTATGTGTAATTAAGTCTGGGCGGGATAAAAATGTGTGGTCGCACTGATGGAAGGTAAACACGCTTGTTTTTGCTTAAACAAACTGATTATTGACAAGGGAAATACACAAATTTGGGGGAGAGGAAATTAGTATCACTCAGTGGGCTAACGAAACAATATGTAGTTAGCCAAAAATAATAACTTCAGGATGAATTGGATGGTACATTGACGTTAGTGGTGGACCAGCCAGGACACCCATTCCTTAATTGCGACAATGCTGCCTTGAGATATTGTTTAGTAAAAGTAAAACTGACTACTCGGAGTTGTCTTCTTTCTTTAGTCTTTAATTGAACATTAGTAAAAATTGTGTTTTCAAATGCGTCTTCGTACCTTTTAATGTAAAAAAAACAAAAACATACATTTTTCTTTTATTTATACAGCGAATATATGGTTATTTAAATTTCCATTACTTCCAGTGCGGTGAAAAACAAACAGTTGTACACGCCACAGTGGAGCCTACACAGTAAACTGGGAAGTCATTTCTTGCGATTGTATTTGGAAGGTTATTATTTCATAAATCACGACACAAAAAGTACCAATCAGTAACTGTTACGTGTCAAGTGGTGGTCAAATACGTGTCAAGTGGTGGTCCAATACATGTCAAGCGGTGGTCAAATATGTGTCAAGTGGTGGTCAAATATGTGTCAAGTGGTGGTCATATACGTGTCAAGTAGTGGTCAAATACGTGTCAAGTGGTGGTCAAATACGTGTTAAATGGTGGTCAAATACGTGTTAAATGGTGGTCAAATACGTGTCAAGTGGTGGTCAAATATGTGTGAAGTGGTGGTCAAATGTGTGTCAAATGCTGGTCAAATATGTGTCAAGTGGTGGTCAGATATGTGTCAAATGGTGGTCAAATATGTGTCAAATGGTGGTCAAATATGTGTCAAATGGTGGTCAAATACGTGTTAAATGGTGGTCAAATACGTGTCAAGTGGCGGTCACAAACGTGTCAAGTGGTGGTCAAATATGTGTCAAGTGGTGGTCAAATATGTGTCAAGTGGTGGTCAAATATGTGTCAAGTGGTGGTCAAATATGTATCAAGTGATGGTCTAATATGTGTCAAGTAGTGGTCAAATACGTGCCAAGTAGTGGTCAAATACATGTCAAGTGGTGGTCAAATACGTGTCAAGTGGTGGTCAAATACCTGTCAAGTGGCGGTTAAATGAGTGTCAAGTCGTGGTCAAATCAGGTCAAATGGTTATCAAATACGTGTCAAGTCGTGGTAAAATCAGGTCAAGTGGTTATCAAATACGTGTCAAGTGGTGGTCAAATACGTGCCAAGTGGTGGACAAATACGTGTCAAGTGGTGGTCAAATACGTTTTAAGTGGTGGTCAAATATGTGTCAAATGGTGGTCAAATACGTGTCAAATGGTGGTCAAATACGTGTCAAATGGTGGTCAAATACGTGTCATGTGGCGGTCAAATATGTGTCAAGTGGTGGTCAAATATGTGTCAAATGGTGGTCAAATATGTGTCAAGTGGTGGTCAAATATGTGTCAAGTGGTGGTCAAATATGTGTCAAGTAATGGTCAAATACGTGCCAAGTAGTGGTCAAATACGTGTCAAGTGGTGGTCAAATACGTGTCAAGTGGTGGTCAAATACGTGTCCAGTGGCGGTCAAATACGTGTAAAGTGGCGGTCAAATGAGTGTCAAGTCGTGGTCAAATATGCGTCAAATGGTGGACAAATAGGTGTCAAGTCGTGGTCAAATCAGGTCAAGTGGTTATCAAATACGTGTCAAGTGGTGGACAAATACGTGTCAAGTGGTGGTCAAATACGTGCTAAGTGGTGGTCAAATATGTGTCAAATGGTGGTCAAATACATGTCAAATGGTGGTCAAATACGTGTCAAATGGTGGCCAAACACGTGTCAAGTGGCGGTCAAATACGTGTCAAGTGGTGGTCAAATATGTGTCAAGTGGTGGTCAAATATGCGTCAAGTGGTGGTCAAATATGTGTCAAGTAGTGGTCAAATACGTGCCAAGTGGTGGTCAAATACGTGTCAAGTGGTGGTCGAATGAGTGTCAAGTCGTTGTCAAATCAGGTTAAGTGGTTATCAAATACGTGTCAAGTGGTGGTCAAATACGTGTCAAATGGTGGTCAAATACGTGTCAAGTGGCGGTCAAATACGTGTCAAGTGGTGGTCAAATATGTGTCAAGTGGTGGTCAAATATGTGTAAGTGGTGGTCAAATATGTGTCAAGTAGTGGTCAAATATGTGTCAAGTAGTGGTCAAATACGTGCCAAGTGGTGGTTAAATACATGTCAAATGGTGGTCAAATACGAGTCAAGTGGCGGTCAAATGAGTGTCAAGTCGTGGTGAAATCAGGTCAAGTGGTTATCAAATACGTGCTAAGTGGTGGTCAAATATGTGTCAAATGGTGGGCAAATACGTGTCAAGTGGTGGTCTAATACGTGTCAAATGGTGGTCAAATACGTGTCAAGTGGCGGTCAAATACGTGTCAAGTGGTGGTCAAATATGTGTCAAGTGGCGGTCAAATACGTGTCAAGTGGTGGTCAAATATGTGTCAAGTAGTGGCCAAATATGTGTCAAGTAGTGGTCAAATACGTGCCAAGTGGTGGTCAAATACGTGTCAAGTGGTGGTCATATACGTGTCAAGTGGTGGTCAGCAATGTGCTAAGTGGTGGTCAAATATGTGTCAAATGGTGGTCAAAAACGTGTCAAGGGGATAATCACATATACTGTACTGTATATACCTTTATATACTTTTTTCAATATATATATATATATATATATATATATATATATATATAAATATATATATATATATATATATATATATATATATATATATATATATATATACATATACCTGCACTGGCTTCCTGTGCACTTAAGATGTGACTTTAAGGTTATACTACTTAGGTATAAAATACTACACGGTCTAGCTCCATCCTATCTTGCTGATTGTATTGTACCATACTGTATGTCCCGGACAGAAATCTGCGTTCTAGGAAACTCCGGCTTATTAGTGATTCCCAAAGCCCAAAAAAAGTAAGCTGGGCTATCAACCATTTTCTATTGGGGCTCCAGTACTCTGGAATGTTCTACCGGTAACAGTTAGAGATGCTACCTCAGTGGAAGCATTTAAGTCCCATCTTAAAACCCATTTCTAATATCTTGGCAGCATCCTTCAATAAGTTCATAATGGGATCGGACAAGCATCCTTTGGAAGATTACAGAAGAGCAACCTCCACCTGCATACTAAGGTTGCAGTCTACCAAGCAGTCTGCTTCACCACTCTCGACGTGGGTCACATACCCTAACCACATAAAAACCACGGAGCAGGTCCACATGCCGTGGGTTGTCTGCAGTGAATCCTCAGACCGGCCTAGGCAGGATGGTGTGTCTCACGCAGAGATTCTCGCAAAGACCAACTGCAGAAGTGCAGAGGTCATGATCACCCTACACCAGCTGCCCTGGCTGGACCGTGTGGTTGGAATGGCCAACTGCAGACGGGGCTTGGCAGGTGGGACAAAGAAAAGGTCAGCTGAAGCCCTCAATGAGGAAATGGAACATCAGGCTTCAGGCAGCATTTTTGTGACGGGACTCACCGGCGGGAAAAAGGAGCGAACTGCCAGACAGGAACAGCGCCGTATCAGGAGAAACACACCCAGAAATGCCAGGACCGTCACCATGACAACCTATAACCTGCAATAAAGTATGCAACTCCAGGATTGGACTCTACAGCCATCAGAGAGTCCACCGTTAAAGTCATAATGTATATATATATATATATATATATATATACATGTATATATATTTATTTTTTATTTTTAAAAACATTTATTTAAATTTTTTTTTATTATTATCATTATTTTTTTTAAAGTCTACTGTGTAATAAATGGCTCATTCTATAATAATAATCTTTGGGGAGTAGCTGATGCCCCAGTTGTATTATGTTCTCTGAGGGGAGGCTCACTGGGCCAAAAACCGTTAGGATAAACAAAGTTTAGTGGCATACTTGTTCACTTGTGTGCATCTGAGCAAATAGTGTGTAATCACAGTTTCTAGACCTTATCTTTTTAATGCAGATACTGACCCTCGTTTCCTCAAGCTCCATTGCCTAATGTCAGCCTGGGACACAGCGGCGCAAACAAACAAACAAAGAGACACAAGCGCAGACGACACAAATATGTTGCCGCCCCCCCTTTCCTGTCGACTCTTTGCCTGCCGTCCTAACAAGACCATCGAGCACTCGGTGCTGTCTGCCTCTCTGTTACCTTCCAGTCTGGCCGTCATGCTCCCGTGGCTCCACTCGAAAAGGTTACGCTGTGTACCCACCGTCACTGCCTGTCACCCCGTCACCATCACACACACACACACACACACACACACACACACACACACACACACACACACACACACACACACACACACACACACACACACACACACACACGTTGTTGGATTTGTAACCTTCTTGAGACCTGAGAAAAATGCCTACCTCTTTAGGACCACCCTTTCTAGATATATAAAGATGTGTATTTACAACATTAATAATATATACATACTATGCAAATATAAAACGTCTTTTTGTGAAAAATTAGTTGGAATTTCACAAGAAAAAGGTCACAATTTCACAAAAATAACTTAGATTTTGGCAGTATTATAATAAAAGTCGTCATTTTACTCGACAGAAGTCAACATTTTACAAGAAAAGACTGAACATTTGTGCAATATTATGATAAAAGTTGGAATTTTACTCGATAACAGTCGCAATTTTACAAGAAAAGGTTAACATTTTGGCAAAAAAGTCACAATTTTATAAGAAAACTTTAAAATGTTGGCAATATTATAACAATCATCGGAATTTTACTTGGCAAAATCATGACAAAAGTCATAATCTTATTTAAAAAAATTGGCAATATTGTGATAAAAGTCAGAATTTTATACAACAAATGTTGCACTTTTGCATTAAAAAGTAATAATTGTACACAAAAAAGTAATAATTTTATGAGAAAATATTGCAATATTACAGAAACAGAAAGAATTTGAGAAATTGTTACCAATTTCATTAAAAAAAAGTCGACACGTTGTGAGAAAAAGACTGCTTTTAGTTTATTTATTTAATTTTTTGTGTGTAATTGGTTTTTAATCTTCATTATTTACTTCAAGTTATTTCAGTATGTCTCTATATACATATACATATTTATTTAATTTTTTAAAATTAATTTTGGCCAAAGGGGGCGCATTTCAATTTCTTACACACACTTGTTATTTCATATGTTGGCCAGAGGAGGAGCACTTTTAAAAACGACACACAGTCAATTTGAAAAATCCCTCCTTTTTGGGACCACCCTCATTTTGGTAGATTTCACCACAAATGAGACATTGTCTATTAGATGCAATGTTTTTGGGACCATGATTTATGTCATCACTTGTTCACACCTCCTCATATGGAAGCTACTTTTCCTTGTTGATGTCTCAAGAAGGGTAGAAATACAAGAACACACACACGCACACACACACATTCTCGTATTTTTTAACTTCCTGAGACCTCTGAAAAATGCCTCCCTCTTTAGGACCAGCCTTTCTAGATATATAAAGATGTGTATTTACAACATTAATAATATATACATACTATGAAAATATAAAAAAGCTTGTTTTGAAAAATTTGTTGGAATTTCACAAGAAAAAGGTCACAATTTTACAAAAATAACTTATATTTTGGCAGTATTATAATAAAAGTCGTCATTTTACTCGACAGAAGTCAAAATTGTACAAGAAAAAACTGAACATTTGTGCAATATTATGATAAAAGTTGGAATTTTACTCGATAACAGTCTCAATTTTACAAGGTAAGGTTAACATTTTGGCAAAAAAGTCACAATTCTATAAGAAAACGATAAAATGTTGGCAATATTATAACAATCATCGGAATTTTACTTGGCAAAATCATGACAAAAGTCATAATTTTACTCAAAAAATGTCACTATTTTACAAGAACAATTTAAAAAAATTGGCAATGTTGTGATAAAAGTCAGAATTGTATACCACAAATGTCGCAATTTTGCATTAAAAAGTAATAATTGTACATAAAAAAGTAATAATTTTATGAGAAAATATTGCAATATTACAGAAACAGAAAGAATTTGAGAAATTGTTACCAATTTCATTAAAAAAAAGTCGACACATTGTGAGAAAAAGACTGCTTTTAGTTTATTTATAATTTTTTTTGTTTGTAATTGGTTTTTAATCTTCATTATTTACTTCAAGTTATTTCAGTATGTCTCTATATACATATACATATATATATATATTTTTTAAATTAATTTTGGCCAAAGGGGACGCATTTCAATTTCTTACACACACTTGTTATTTCATATGTTGGCCAGAGGAGGAGCACTTTTAAAAGCGACACACAATCAATTTGAAAAATCCCTCCTTTTTGGGACCACCCTCATTTTGATAGATGTCACCACAAATGAGACATTGTCTATTAGATGCAATGTTATTGGGACCATGATTTATGTCATCACTTGTTCACACCTCCTCATATGGAAGCTACTTTTCCTTGTTGATGTCTCAAGAAGGGTAGAAATACAAGAACACACACACACACACACACACACGAGCACACACACACATTCTCGTATTTATTACCTTTCTGAGACCTCTGAAAAATGCCTCCCTCTTTAGGACCAGCCTTTCTAGATATATAAAGATGTGTATTTACAACATTAATAATATATACATACTATGCAAATATAAAAAAATCTTGTTGTGAAAAATTAGTTGGAATTTCACAAGAAAAAAGTCACAATTTCACAAAAATAACTTATATTTTGGCAGTATTATAATAAAAGTCGTCATTTTACTCGACAGAAGTCCAAATTGTACAAGAAAAAACTGAACATTTGTGCAAAATTATGATAAAAGTTGTAATTTTACTCGATAACAGTCGCAATTTTACAAGAAAAGGTTAACATTTTGGCAAAAGAGTCGTAATTTTACTCGACAAAAGTCACAATTTTATAAGAAAACTTTAAAATGTTGGCAATATTATAATAATAATCAGAATTTTACTTGGCAAAATTATGACTTTTGTCATTTTGCCAAGTAAAATTCCGACATTTTGTTCTTTACAAGTGTATGTAAACTTTTGACCACGACTCTACCTGCGGCTTATAGTCCAGTGCGTCTTATATATGGAAACATATTTTTTCCTCTCAAATTTAGTAGGCGCGAAAAATTCCAGTGTCTCCATGGAAATGCCCCCCCTCTACCTCAAAGAACTGCTCAGCCCCAAATTCTCCACACGACACCTCCGCTACGGACAGGCTAACCTCCTCCAACCTCCGAGGACAAAGCTACGAACAATCGGGGACCGGGCTTTCTGCTCCGCCGCTCCCAGTCTGTGGAACGCTCTCCTTGACCACCTGAGGGCACCACAGACTGTGAATGCTTTTAAAAAAAGGCTTGAAAACCCTTCTTTTAAAAAAGCCTTTTTTTAGATATACCGTATTTTTCGGACTATAAGTGGCAGTTTTTTTCATAGTTTGGCCGGGGGTGCGACTTATACTCAGGAGCAACTTATGTGTGCAATTATTAACACATTAGCGTGAAATATCAAATAATATTAATTATCTCATTCACTATTCTTTATTTATTTTAAATTGCCTTTCAAATGTCTATTCTTGCTGTTGGCTTTTATCAAATACATTTCCCCAAAAATGCAACTTATACTCCAGTGCGACTTATATTTGTTTTTTTCCTTCTTTATTATGCATTTTCGGCCGGTGCGACTTATACTCCGGAGCGACTTATAGTCCGAAAAATACGGTACCATATTTTTCAGACTATAAGGCGCACTTAAAATCCTTTCACTCAATGTAACACAAAGTTTTGTGATAACTTAGATACAATTATTCCGACAGAAAGCCATTTATCAACAACACCCAGAAACGCTTCCAGTTTCTTGGGCCCGAGCTCATCTATTTACGATGTACACAACGTGCCAACTTCACTGGTTTTGGGTTTTGTAAATGCAACTAACATCCATCCATCCATCCATTTCCTACCGCTTATTCCCTTCGGGGTCACGGGGGGCGCTGGAGCCTGTCTCAGCTACAATCGGGCGGAAGGCGGTGTACACCCTGGACAAGTCGCCACCTCATCACAGGACATAAAGGTCAACAAACAGGGTCACACATAACGCATATGCTAGCTCACTGAAAACATTGTGGATATTATGAAAAAGGCCATAAAAAAAGTTCCAAATTACAGTCATTTAAATCCATCAGAGTGCATGATGGGAAAATGTTAGGGCTGAAACGACGCGTCGACGTAGTCGACGTCATCGGTTACGTAAATACGTCGAGGACGTTTTTGTTCGTCGACGCGTCGCATATTTACGTCACACTACTGTCATGGCGGAGCGCAAAGCAGACGATGCGAGCGGTGCGAGCAAGGGGAAAAAAACACGCCAAAAGTCGTCAAAAGTGTGGGAGTATTTCAATAAACGGCCTAAGAAGAAACGCTACTTTTACTCCGCTACTTTTATCTACATTCAGCTCGCTACTAATTTTTATCGATCTGTTAATGCACGCTTTGTTTGTTTTGGTCTGTCAGACAGACCTTCAAAGTGCCTGCCTTACTGGTGACGTTTCACTTCGTTCCACCAATCAGATGCAGTCACTGGTGACGTTGGACCAATCAAACAGAGCCAGGGGTCACATGACCTGACTTAAACAAGTTGAAACAAGTTATTCGGGTGTTACCATTTAGTGGTCAATTGTACGGAATATGCACTGTACTGTGCAATCTACTAATACAAGTTCCAATCAATCAATCAATCAAAAGTGTGAAGGAAAAAAGACCGTATTTCAACCGTACACCCCGTCAAAAGCCTAAAGACTGACTGCACAGTTCCTGTCTTCACAATAAAAGTCCCGCTCCATCGCGCCTGCGCTTTCAAAAAAAGAGCGCAAACAAGCTAGCAAGCTACGGAGTTTGCCGCCAATGTATTTCTTGTAAAGGGTATAAAAACGAATATGGAAGGTGGACAAATAAGATGCCAAAAAACAACCACTTTCATGTGGTATTAGACAGAAAGGAGGAACTTTTTTTCTCCTCCATTTGAAAACGTGGACGTTACCAGCACTACTGTCTGATTACAATCAATGCAAGTCATAAGAATCAGGTAATACACCAACTTATATTCTTGTCTTCATGAAAGAAAGGAATCTATATGTTAAACATGCATGTATAATTATTAAAACACCTTTAACATGTAAACAAAAACGGCAAAATAAATAAATATAAATTATATACTGTATATATCAATGTATGTGTATATATATATATATATATATATATATATATGATATGTGTGTGTATGTTACTCAGTACTTGAGTAGTTTTTTCACAACATACTTTTTACTTTTACTCAAGTAAATATTTGGGTGTCTACTCCTTACTTTTACTTGAGTAATAAATCTCTAAAGTAACAGTACTCTTACTTGAGTACAATTTCTGGCTACTCTACCCACCTCTGCTAATAATATTGTTGTATGCACACTGTCTCGAGCGGAAATGGCCTATCATAGCAGCACAACGGCAGCGTTCTTGCCATCACCATCAACTAGTCAATCGTCCGCGTGAGTATACGTTGTCATCATTACACAAAAACATGAATGTGTCATTTGTATCTGCGTTGTAAATTCATAAACTAAAGCACCGTTTCGCTCTGAGAGGAGAGTTTGGCGTGCCTGTTCAGTGTTTACAAAGACGCGCTCCTCTTTAACGCTAACGTTAATTAGTTGTGCAAATACCTTTTACAACATTAACAGTTACGTATACTATGTACAAACGAACAATTAACTTTCACTTTAATCATACTATCATTGTTGTGTTATTAAGCAAAATAAGCAAAAGTTTTACTTTTGTTGAAATGTTTACACTGTTGTTACAGAATATTTAGTTTTGCACTTTTTTGTATTGGATGTTTATCTTTATTTTTGCACATTTTAGCAAATAAGCAATACTTTTACTTTTGTTGAAATGTTTACACTGTTGTTACAGAATATTTCCGTTTTGCACTTTTTTGAATTGGATGTTTATCTTTATTTTTGCACATTTTAAAGCAAAATAAGCAATACTTTTACTTTAGAAATGCTTATACTATTGCAGAATATTAAGATTTGCACTGGATGTTTACTTTTATATTTGCACATTAAAAAGCAAATAAGCTACTTTTAATTTTGTTAAATGTTAAAGTTTTAAATGTTTACATTGTTACAGAATATTTTGTCATGTTGTTGTCAATGTTGACTGAGTGGCCATACTTTTTTTTTTTGTAAATAAAAGCCATGCCTTTTGAAAAAACTGGCCTACATTTATTTTTTCATCTTCATTTTAAATAAAAAAATAATCAGTAAAAGGAAAAATAATATATAGATTAATCGAAAAAAATAATCTATAGATTAACCGATTAATCGAAAAAATAATCTATAGATTAATCGATAGAAAAATAATCGTTAGCTGCAGCCTTAGAAAATGTAAAACACTCTCGCCAAACTTATGGCGTATTTTTACTGCTTGATATTTCTGATTGGTTACACAATTTTAAGAAGGTCGTCACGGAAGTAAACAAGGTAGAAGTCAAACTTTTACATACTCATAGAATCCAATTATATTAATAATACATCCATTATATTATAATTATATGTTAGTTTACATGCGAAGTATTTTGACGTTTTTAAAAACCTAGCAATGATTTACACATGATTACCGTATTTTTCGGACTATCCATCCATCCATCCATCTTCTTCCGCTTATCCGAGGTCGGGTCGCGGGGGCAGCAGTTTAAGCAGGGAAGCCCAGACTTCCCTCTCCCCAGCCACTTCGTCCAGCTCCTCCCGGGGGATCCCGAGGCGTTCCCAGGCCAGCTGGGAGAGATAGTCTTCCCAGCGTGTCCTGGGTCTTCCCCGTGGCCTCCTACCGGTCGGACGTGCCCGAAACACCTTCCTAGGGAGGCGTTCGGGTGGCATCCTGACCAGATGCCCGAACCACCTCATCTGGCTCCTCTCAATGTGGAGGAGCAGCGGCTTTACTTTGAGCTCCCCCCGAATGACAGAGCTTCTCACCCTATCTCTAAGGGAGATCCCCGCCACTTGGCGGAGGAAACTCATTTCGGCCGCTTGTACCCGTGATCTTGTCCTT
The DNA here is from genome assembly GCF_033978685.3 of Nerophis lumbriciformis. Lineage (NCBI taxonomy): Eukaryota > Metazoa > Chordata > Actinopteri > Syngnathiformes > Syngnathidae > Nerophis > Nerophis lumbriciformis. The sequence goes on along the minus strand of NC_084565.2, from coordinate 13,183,639 downwards.
TCGGTCATGACCCAAAGCTCATGACCATAGGTGAGGATGGGAACGTAGATCGACCGGTAAATCGAGAACTTTGCCTTCCGGCTCAGCTCCTTCTTCACCACAACGGATCGATACAGCGTCCGCATTACTGAAGACGCCGCACCGATCCGCCTGTCGATCTCACGATCCACTCTTCCCCCACTCGTGAACAAGACTCCGAGGTACTTGAACTCCTCCACTTAGGGCAAGATCTCCTCCCCAACCCGGAGATGGCACTCCACCCTTTTCCGGGAGAGAACCATGGACTCGGACTTGGAGGTGCTGATTCCCATCCCAGTCGCTTCACACTCGGCTGCGAACCGATCCAGTGAGAGCTGAAGATCTTGGCCGGAGGAAGCCATCAGGACCACATCATCTGCAAATAGCAGTGACCTAATCCTGCAGCCACCAAACCAGATCCCCTCAACGCCCTGACTGCGCCTAGAAATTCTGTCCATAAAGGTTATGAACAGAATCGGTGACAAAGGGCAGCCTTGGCGGAGTCCAACCCTCACTGGAAACGTGTCCGACTTACTGCCGGCAATGCGGACCAAGCTCTGACACTGATTATACAGGGAGCGAACTGCCACAATAAGACAGTCCGTTACCCCATACTCTCTGAGCACTCCCCACAGGACTTCCCGGGGTACACGGTCGAATGCCTTCTCCAAGTCCATAAAGCACATGTAGACTGGTTGGGCAAACTCCCATGCACCCTCACGGACCCTGCCGAGAGTATAGAGCTGGTCCACAGTTCCACGACCAGGACGAAAACCACACTGTTCCTCCTGAATCCGAGGTTCGACTATCCGGCGTAGCCTCCTCTCCAGTACACCTGAATAGACCTTACCGGGAAGGCTGAGGAGTGTGATCCCACGATAGTTGGAACACACCCTCCGGTTCCCCTTCTTAAAGAGAGGAACCACCACCCCGGTCTGCCAATCCAGAAGTACCGCCCCCGATGTCCACGCGATGTTGCAGAGTCTTGTCAACCAAGACAGCCCCACAACATCCAGAGCCTTAAGGAACTCCGGGCGGATCTCATCCACCCCCGGGGCCTTGCCACCGAGGAGCTTTTTAACTACCTCGGCAACCTCATCCCCAGAAATAGGAGAGCCCACCACAGATTCCCCAGGCCCTGCTTCCTTATAGGAAGACGTGCTGGTAGGATTGAGGAGGTCTTCGAAGTATTCCCTCCACCGATCCACAACATCCGCAGTCGAGGTCAGCAGAGCACCATTCCCACCATACACGGTGTTGACACTGCACTGCTTCCCCTTCCTGAGGCGGCGGATGGTGGTCCAGAATTGCTTCGAAGCCGTCCGGAAGTCTTTTTCCATGGCCTCCCCGAACTCCTCCCATGTCCGAGTTTTTGCCTCCGCGACCGCTGAAGCCGCACACCGCTTGGCCTGTCGGTACCTGTCTGCTGCCTCAGGAGTCCCATGAGCCAAAAGAACCCGATAGGACTCCTTCTTCAGCCTGACGGCATCCCTCACCGCTGGCGTCCACCAACGGGTTCTAGGATTACCGCCACGACAGGCACCAACCACCTTGCGGCCACAGCTCCAATCGGCCTCCCCGACAATAGAGGTACGGAACATTGTCCACTCCGACTCAATGTCCAGCACCTCCCTCGTGACATGTTCAAAGTTCTTCCGGAGGTGGGAATTGAAACTCTCTCTGACAGGAGACTCTGCCAGGCGTTCCCAGCAAACCCTCACAATGCGTTTGGGCCTGCCAGGTCTGTCCGGCATCCTCCCCCACCATCGCAGCCAACTCACCACCAGGTGGTGATCGGTAGAAAGCTCCGCCCCTCTCTTCACCCGAGTGTCCAAAACATGAGGCTGCAAATCCGATGACACAACTACAAAGTCGATCATGGAACTGCGGCCTAGGGTGTCCTGGTGCCAAGTGCACATATGGACACCCTTATGTTTGAACATGGTGTTTGTTATCAATAATCTGTGACGAGCACAAAAGTCCAATAACAGAACACCACTCGGGTTCAGATCCGGGCGGCCATTCTTCCCAATCACACCTCTCCAGGTTTCACTGTCGCTGCCAACATGAGCGTTGAAGTCCCCCAGTAGAACGAGGGAATCACCCGGGGGAGCACTCTCCAGTACTCCCTCGAGTGAATCCAAAAAGGGTGGGTACTCTGAGCTGCTGTTTGGCGCGTAAACGCAAACAACAGTCAGGACCCGTCCCCCCACCCGAAGGCGGAGGGAAGCTACCCTCTCGTCCACCGGGTTGAACTCCAACGTGCAGGCTTTGAGCCGAGGGGCAACAAGAATTGCCACCCCAGCCCGTCGCCTCTCACTGCCGGCAACGCCAGAGTGGAAGAGAGTCCAGCCCCTCTCAAGAGAAGTGGTTCCAGAGCCCTTGCTGTGCGTCGAAGTGAGTCCGACTATATCTAGCCGGAACTTCTCCACCTCACGCACTAGCTCAGGCTCCTTCCCCCCCAGCGAAGTGACGTTCCACGTCCCAAGAGCCAGCTTATGTAGCCGAGGATCGGACCGCCAAGTGCCCTGCCCTCGGCTGCCGCCCAGCTCACACTGCACCCGACCTCTATGGCCCCTGCCATGGGTGGTGAGCCCATTGGAGGGGGGACCCACGTTGCCTCTTCGGGCTGTGCCCGGCCGGGCCCCATGGGGACAGGCCCGGCCACCAGGCGCTCGCCATCGTGCCCCACCTCCGGGCCTGGCTCCAGAGGGGGGGGGCCCCGGTGACCCGCGTCCGGGCGAGGGAAATCTGGGTCCTTGGTTTGTGTTCTTCATCGAGGTCTTCGAGCTGCTCTTTGTCTGATCCCTCACCTAGGACCAGTTTGCCTTGGGAGACCCTACCAGGGGGCATAGAAACCCCCGGACAACATAGCTCCTAGGATCATTGGGACACGCAAACTCATCTACCACGGTAAGGTGGCAGCTCAGAGAGGAGTTTTCGGACTATAAGTGGCAGTTTTTTTCATAGTTTGGCCGGGGGTGCGACTTATACTCAGGAGCGACTTATGTGTGAAATGATTAACACATTATAATATTATTGATCTCATTCACGTAAGAGACTAGACCAGGGGTCGGCAACCCAAAATGTTGAAAGAGCCATATTGGACCAAAAATACAAAAACAAATCTGTCTGGAGCCTCAAAAAATTAAAAGCCATATTCCATACAGATAGTGTGTCATGAGATATAAATTGAATTAAGAGGACTTAAAGGAAACTAAATGAGCTCAAATATAGCTACAAACGAGGCATAATGATGCAATATGTACATATAGCTAGCCTAAATAGCATGTTAGCATCGATTAGCTTGCAGTCATGCAGTGACCAAATATGTCTGATTAGCACTCCACACAAGTCAATAACATCAACAAAACTCACCTTTGTGTATTCATGCACAACGTTAAAAGTTTGGTGGACAAAATGAGACAGAAAAAGAAGTGGCATAAAACACGTCCTAGAAAGTCGGAGAAAGTTATATATGTAAACAAACTAGGGTGAGTTCAAGGACCACCAAAATTAGTAGGACAAAACAGCGCTCGCCAAATACTCGAATCAGTGAAGCATGTTTAATATAAACAGTGGGATTTATAACAATTAGGGAGGTTTGTGTCATGTTTGTCC
>NC_084565.2:13170000-13175000 GCF_033978685.3 Nerophis lumbriciformis | reverse complement strand
TTGTTGAGTTAAGGGTTGAATTGTCCATCCTTGTTCTATTCTCTGTCACTATTTTTCTAACCATGCTGAACACCCTCTCTGATGATGCATTGATGTGTGGCACGCACAAAAGTGCTTTCATCAAATGCACTAGATGGCAGTATTGTCCTGTTTAAGAGTGTCACAACATTGCTGTTTACGGCAGACGAACTGCTTTACGGTATACAAAAAAGTGACTGCTGTTGTTGTGTGTTGTTGCCACGCTGGGAGGACGTTAATGAAACTGCCTAACAATAAACCCACATAAGAAATCAAGAACTCGCCCTCCATCATTCTATAGTTATAACGTGATTGGGCAGGTACGCTTTTTTATATTGTGGAGGACCCGAGTCCGCCTGAATTTCGGGAGATTTTCGGGAGAAAATTTGTCCCGGGAGGTTTTCGGGAGAGGCGCTGAATTTTGGGAGTCTCCCGGAAAATCCGGGAGGGTTGGCAAGTATGATTAAATCTGATCCTTTCCAAAGTTGTTTTCTTCTCTTTTTGAGGGTGCACAAGTCCAAGGAAAGGAACTTTCAACTTGCAGCAATTTTTGCGACGCATCTTTGTGCTGAATCAGTGGAGCTATCTTGCAGTGTTTTGACTCAGCCGTAGTCTTTAAACTATATGCAGTTTATTATTTTTCACAGACTTCATTTTGATACGTGAATCAAATAGACGGAGTAGACATTGAAAGGGTAAAAGAAAGCACATTTTTGGGTGTAACAACAGATGATTAAAAAAAATACACAACATAAAGTAGCAAGAAACACGTAAATAATGAACAAAGCAAAATTTTTTTGAACATCCGAAAGGTGTTCAGTCGGGTTCAGGTCAGGACTCTGTGCACGCCAGTCAAGTTCATCCACACCGGATTCTGTCATCCATGTCTTTATGGACCTTGCTTTGTGCACTGATGCACAGCCATGTGTAGAAATATGGGGAAACAACGACAAATGTGCGCTTCATTCACTAACTGTGTTGCAAAAAATATCAATTAGAATAATACATAATGTTCATACTTGCCAACCCTCCCGGAATTTCCGGGAGACTCCCGAAATTCAGCGCCTCTCCCGAAAACCTCCCGGGACAAATTTTCTCCCGAAAATCTCCCGAAATTCAGGCGGACTCAGGTCCATGCCGTAAACAGCAATGTTGTGACACTCTTAAACAGGACAGTACTGCCATCTAGTGCATTTGATGAAAGCACTTTTGTGCGTGCCACACATCAATGCACCATCAGAGAGGTTGTTCAGCATGGTTAGAAAAATAGTGACAGAGAATAGAACAAGGATGGACAATTCAACCCTTAACTCAACAATGAGTAGATGAGTGTGTGTATATGTGTAAATAAATGAACACTGAAATTCAAGTATTTATTTTATATATATACATATATATATATATATATATATATATATATATATATATATATATATATATATATATATATATATATATATATTAGAGATGCGCGGATAGGCAATTTATCTCATCCGCAACCGCGTCAGAAAGTCGTCATCCAGCCGCCATCCACCCGATGTAACGTTTGATCAAAACTGCATCCGCCCGCCATCCGCCCGTTGCTATATATCTAATATTAATAAAAAAAATAAAATAAAAGGTGAAAACTACGCGAATTGCACCTTGTGCAGACAAAATTTTTCGATCGGACACGGAGGAATTAGCGATGTAAAAGACCACGTTGGGACAAAAAAACACAAGTCTAATGCCGTTGCTAGCGATACAAGTGGAAAACTTTCAACGTTTTTCGTCGCCCAAACAGATTCTTTGGATGTGATAAATGCCGAAGTTTTATTTACGGAGGCAATAATTGAGCATGGACTTCCAATCGCACTGGCTGATCACATGGGACAGTTAATAATGTAATGCAACCTTTAAAAATCATTACGCGGTGATCGCGATCCCAAAAATAAACTTTTCTTGCATGATAATGTCCAGAAAATTTCGCTTTATATTACTATAGAGTCCTTTTAACGAATGAGTTTGATGGTTTATCACAAACCTTAAATGAAATTCCATGGCCACCGTCCTGCTCTCTATATCAACCAGGGTGAGCCCCACCCCTTTCGTGAGCGCACTGTGCGCGGAGTGACCCCTGTTACGCGCCCCCGGCAACAGGGGTGGCAAGCAGGTAAGCTGCGCGGGCGGAGCGCGCGGAGTGACCCATGTTACGAGCCCCGGGCCACGGGGGTGGCGGGCAGGTAAGCTGCTTACCTGCTGCGCGTGACGCCGGCCGCGGCGAAAGCGGACGAGGCGGGGTGTCGGTGCGGTGGGCGCGGTAGTGACCCTGGACGTGCGTCGGGCCCTTCTCGCGGATCGCCTCAGCTACGGCTCCCGGTGGGGCCCTCTCAGGGGAAGGGGCCTCGGTCCCGGACCCCGGCGAGGCGTCCCTTCTCCGCTCCGTAAAAGTGTCCATCTCTTTTCTTTTTTCTTCTTCTGTTGTGGCATATGCTGCAGGTGCCTGCTCGTTTTTCGTATGTGGGTAACAACATTTAACTATGTATATATATTTCCGAATTGGTTTAACTGCCACCCGCAAAAAAAAAAAAAAAAAAAAAAAATCAAAAAAAAAATCTAATTAATCCGCCCGACCCGACCCGCGAGCGGATAAAATCTTATTTTTTTTAATTTCATCCGCCCGATCCGCGAATAATCCGCGGACTCCGCGGTTGTGTCCGCAAACCGCGCATCTCTAATATATATATATAGACAATATATATAGGGCAGCACGGTGGCAGAGGGGTTAGTGCATCTGCCTCACAATACGAAGGTCCTGAGTAGTCTTGGGTTCAATCCCGGGCTCGGGATCTTTCTGTGTGGAGTTTGCATGTTCTCCCCGTGACTGCGTGGGTTCCCTCCGGGTACTCCGGCTTCCTCCCACCTCCAAAGACATGCACCTGGGGATAGGTTGATTGGCAACACTAAATTGGCCCTAGTGTGTGAATGTGAGTGTGAATGTTGTCCGTCTATCTGTGTTGGCCCTGCGATGAGGTGGCGACTTGTCCAGGGTGTACCCCGCCTTCCGCCCGATTGTAGCTGAGATAGGCTCCAGCGCCCCCCGCGACCCCAAAAGGGAATAAGCGGTAGAAAATGGATGGATGGATGGATATATATATATATATATTTATTTATACATATATATATATATATATATATATATATAATAAAAGAAATATATATTTATAGCTAGAATTCACTGAAAGTCAAGTATTTATTGTGTGTATATATATATATATATGTATATATATATATATATATACTGTATATATATATGTATATATGTGTATGTATATATATATATATATATATATATATATATATATATATATATGAAATACTTGACTTGGTGAATTCTAGCTGTAAATATACTCCTCCCCTCTTAACCACGCCCCCAATCACGCCCCGCCCCCAACCACCCCCCCCCCCGCCCCGCCCCCCCACCTCCCGAAATCGGAGGTCTCAAGGTTGGCAAGTATGCATAATGTTGGATATAGAGAATATATAAACCCTTTATTTAATAAATCACAATTATTGAAATTCAATGATTTGGTGTATTTTCAAACAGCTAAAATGGAATCATTTTTGGTGATTTAACCCCCAATTCCAACCCTTGATACTGAGTGTCAAACAGGGAGGTAATGGGTCCCATTTTATTTCATAGTCTTTGGTTTGACTCGAAAATCCCCTGAAGAGCAGGGAAACCTGCGAAACAGGCTTGTAGGGATGAAATAGCCTCTGTGTTTTTTCCCGACCTAACGTGTACAGACCAGCACCTTTGTTTGACTTCACCATCTATCCCCAAACAACCTTTTAGATGTGTTATTTTGCGCATAATTTTGACAATGCAATCAAAATTTGTGCCTCGCTCTCATTTTGGTGGCGATCTAAAAAAGCCGGGTCATGGCGAGGCGGCTGGCCTCGCGAGGAGCGGGTCAGAGCATACTTGCCAACCCTCCCGAATTTTCTGGGGGACTCCCGAATTTCAGTGACCCTCCCGAAAATCTCCCGGGACAACCATTCTCCCGAATTTCTCCCGATTTCCAGCCGGACAACTATATTGGGGGTGTGCCTTAAAGGCACTGCCTTTAGCGTCGTCTCACCTGAAAAGGAAACTATTATAGATGTCTCCGTTATCCATAGGTTTATCTATAACCAATAAAGTAGGCAAGCACGGAGCTATTTCTCAGTGATTCCCATCATGCATTGCTTCAAAACTACGGCAAGTAGTAGTGTCCAAAATTTCCAGCCAGACAAACAATATTGGGGGCGTGCCTTAAAGGAGACTATTATATATGTCTCCGTTATCCATAGGTTTAGCTATAACCCATAACACGGTGGCCGAATGGATATAGTCACTCATGAACGGTCAGAGAAGCACAAGGCAGTATTATGGGCCACCTTGCAAGCAACATCCCGTTCTCATTTGCGGATGTTTTCAACAAATCCGTGAAGGATATGTTCCCGGATTCAGAGATCGCTCGCCAGTACTCAAATGGCAGAACAAAGGCTACTCAAATAGTGAAAGTGTTAGAATAATTGTTTGTAAGTTATCACAAAAAACTTTGTGTTGAGATGAGTTCGAGGCAAAAGGACAGGGGCTGTCTTTGAGGCCTACCAAGAAGAATGCTCGTAAAACTCCACTGTGTAAGGGGGAGAGCCACATGAAGGGTTTTCTGTTTTCTCTCATGTATGGTAATCAACAGAAGGATGTTGTTCTAACCCAAGGACTTCAAAGCGGACAGATGGCAGGATCTGCCCAATTTCCAGACGAACTCTTTTTGAACTATTTTATGGAACTCTTTTTGAACTATTTTAGGAACTCTTTTTGAACTATTTTAAGGAACTCTTTTTGAACTATTTTACAAACTCTTTTTGAACTGACCTTTCCTGTGAATTGTTTACGACCTTTCCTGTGAATTGTTTACGACCTTTTCTGTGAAAGTTTTGCGACTTTTGTCCTT
>NC_084565.2:13070000-13165000 GCF_033978685.3 Nerophis lumbriciformis | reverse complement strand
GCTCCCTGTATAATCGGTGTCAGAGCTTGGTCCGCATTGCCGGCAGTAAGTCGGACACGTTTCCAGTGAGGGTTGGACTCCGCCAGGGCTGCCCTTTGTCACCGATTCTGTTCATAACCTTTATGGACAGAATTTCTAGGCGCAGTCAGGGCGTTGAGGGTATCTGGTTTGGTGGCTGCAGGATTAGGTCTCTGCTTTTTGCAGATGATGTGGTCCTGATGGCTTCATCTGGCCAAGATCTTCAGCTCTCACTGGATCGGTTCGCAGCCGAGTGTGAAGCGACTGGGATGAGAATCAGCACCTCCAAATCCGAGTCCATGGTTCTCGCCCGGAAAAGGGTGGAGTGCCATCTCCGGGTTGGGGAGGAGATCTTGCCCCAAGTGGAGGAGTTCAAGTACCTCGGAGTCTTGTTCACGAGTGAGGGAAGAGTGGATCGTGAGATCGACAGGCGGATCGGTGCGGCATCTTCAGTAATGCGGACGCTGTATCGATCCGTTGTGGTGAAGAAGGAGCTGAGCCAGAAGGCAAAGCTCTCGATTTACCGGTCGATCTACGTTCCCATCCTCACCTATGGTCATGAGCTTTGGGTCATGACCGAAAGGACAAGATCACGGGTACAAGCGGCCGAAATGAGTTTCCTCCGCCGGGTGGCGGGGCTCTCCCTTAGAGATAGGGTGAGAAGCTCTGCCATCCGGGGGGAGCTCAAAGTAAAGCCGCTGCTCCTCCATATCGAGAGGAGCCAGATGAGGTGGTTCGGGCATCTGGTCAGGATGCCACCCGAACGCCTCCCTCGGGAGGTGTTTCGGGCACGTCCGACCGGTAGGAGGCCACGGGGAAGACCCAGGACACGTTGGGAAGACTATGTCTCCCGGCTGGCCTGGGAACGCCTCGGGATCCACCGGGAGGAGCTGGACGAAGTGGCTGGGGAGAGGGAAGTCTGGGCTTCCCTGCTTAGGCTGCTGCCCCCGCGACCCGACCTCGGATAAGCGGAAGAAGATGGATGGATGGATGGATGGATTTTCAACTAACTTGAAGTGTTTTGCCAAGAGGATTATTCGTAATATACATACTTGCCAACCTTGAGACCTCCGATTTTGGGAGGTGGGGGGCGTGGTCGGGGGTGGGGCGGGGGGCGTGGTTGGGATATATATATATATATATATATATATAAGAAATACTTGACTTTCAGTGAATTCTAGCTATATATATCCATCCATCCATCCATCTTCTTCCGCTTATCCGAGGTCGGGTCGCGGGGGCAGCAGCCTAAGCAGGGAAGCCCAGACTTCCCTCTCCCCAGCCACTTCGTCCAGCTCCTCCCGGTGGATCCCGAGGCGTTCCCAGGCCAGCCGGGAGACATAGTCTTCCCAACGTGTCCTGGGTCTTCCCTGTGGCCTCCTACCGGTCGGACGTGCCCGAAACACCTCCCGAGGGAGGCGTTCGGGTGGCATCCTGACCAGATGCCCGAACCACCTCATCTGGCTCCTCTCGATATGGAGGAGCAGCGGCTTTACTTTGAGCTCCCCCCGGATGGCAGAGCTTCTCACCCTATCTCTAAGGGAGAGCCCCGCCACCCGGCGGAGGAAACTCATTTCGGCCGCTTGTACCCGTGATCTTGTCCTTTCGGTCATGACCCAAAGCTCATGACCATAGGTGAGGATGGGAACGTAGATCGACCGGTAAATCGAGAGCTTTGCCTTCTGGCTCAGCTCCTTCTTCACCACAACGGATCGATACAGCGTCCGCATTACTGAAGATGCCGCACCGATCCGCCTGTCGATCTCACGATCCACTCTTCCCTCACTCGTGAACAAGACTCCGAGGTACTTGAACTCCTCCACTTGGGGCAAGATCTCCTCCCCAACCCGGAGATGGCACTCCACCCTTTTCCGGGCGAGAACCATGGACTCGGATTTGGAGGTGCTGATTCTCATCCCAGTCGCTTCACACTCGGCTGCGAACCGATCCAGTGAGAGCTGAAGATCTTGGCCAGATGAAGCCATCAGGACCACATCATCTGCAAAAAGCAGAGACCTAATCCTGCAGCCACCAAACCAGATACCCTCAACGCCCTGACTGCGCCTAGAAATTCTGTCCATAAAGGTTATGAACAGAATCGGTGACAAAGGGCAGCCCTGGCGGAGTCCAACCCTCACTGGAAACGTGTCCGACTTACTGCCGGCAATGCGGACCAAGCTCTGACACCGATTATACAGGGAGCGAACCGCCACAATAAGACAGTCCGTTACCCCATACTCTCTGAGCACTCCCCACAGGACTTCCCGGGGTACACGGTCGAATGCCTTCTCCAAGTCCACAAAGCACATGTAGACTGGTTGGGCAAACTCCCATGCACCCTCAAGGACCCTGCCGAGAGTATAGAGCTGGTCCACAGTTCCACGACCAGGACGAAAACCACACTGTTCCTCCTGAATCCGAGGTTCGACTATCCGGCGTAGCCTCCTCTCCAGTACACCTGAATAGACCTTACCGGGAAGGCTGAGGAGTGTGATCCCACGATAGTTGGAACACACCCTCCGGTTCCCCTTCTTAAAGAGAGGAACCACCACCCCGGTCTGCCAATCCAGAGGTACCGCCCCCGATGTCCACGCGATGTTGCAGAGTCTTGTCAACCAAGACAGCCCCACAACATCCAGAGCCTTAAGGAACTCCGGGCGGATCTCATCCACCCCCGGGGCCTTGCCACCGAGGAGCTTTTTAACTACCTCGGCAACCTCAGCCCCAGAAATAGGAGAGCCCACCACAGATTCCCCAGGCCCTGCTTCCTCATAGGAAGACGTGCTGGTAGGATTGAGGAGGTCTTCGAAGTATTCTCTCCACCGATCCACAACATCCGCAGTCGAGGTCAACAGAGCACCATCCCCACCATACACGGTGTTGACACTGCACTGCTTCCCCTTCCTGAGGCGGCGGATGGTGGTCCAGAATTGCTTCGAAGCCGTCCGGAAGTCTTTTTCCATGGCCTCACCGAACTCCTCCCATGTCCGAGTTTTTGCCTCCGCGACCGCTGAAGCCGCACACCGCTTGGCCTGTCGGTACCTGTCTGCTGCGTCAGGAGTCCCATGAGCCAAAAGAACCCGATAGGACTCCTTCTTCAGCTTGACGGCATCCCTCACCGCCGGTGTCCACCAACGGGTTCTAGGATTACCGCCACGACAGGCACCAACTACCCTGCGGCCACAGCTCCAATCGGCCGCCCCGACAACAGAGGTACGGAACATCGTCCACTCGGACTCAATGTCCAGCGCCTCCCTCGTGACATGTTCAAAGTTCTTCCGGAGGTGGGAATTGAAACTCTCTCTGACAGGAGACTCTGCTAGACGTTCCCAGCAAACCCTCACAATGCGTTTGGGCCTGCCAGGTCTGTCCGGCATCCTCCCCCACCATCGCAGCCAACTCACCACCAGGTGGTGATCGGTAGAAAGCTCCGCCCCTCTCTTCACCCGAGTGTCCAAAACATGCTATATATATATATATATATATATATATATATATATATATATATATATATATATAAATAAATAAAAGAAATACTTGAATTTGTTTAAAAGTGTCACAACATTGCTGTTTACGGCAGACGAACTGCTTTACGGTAGACGAAAACTTGACTGCTGTTGTTGTGTGTTGTTACCGCGCTGGGAGGACGTTAATGAAACTGCCTAACAATAAACCCACATAAGAAACCAAGAACTCGCCCTCCATCATTAGCTGTTTATATTGTGGGAAAGCGGACGTGTGAACAGGCTGTCAACACGTCACTCAGGTGACGCCCCCTCCAGCTCCGCATGGAGCTGGAGGGGGCGTGGCCTCCAGCTCCGCCTGAATTTGGGGGGATTTTCGGGAGAAAATTTGTCCCGGGAGATTTTCGGGAGAGGCGCTGAATTTCGGGAGTCTCCCGGAAAATCCGGGAGGGTTGGCAAGTATGGTAATATGTACGTTTTCATTTTCTATTTTTTTTTTTTTTTCCAACTTTTTTTATTGGCATTTTCAAACAGACAGAAAAAAGTACAAGTCAAAACAGTACAATTTTAAAGGCAGTAAATGATTCACACCCTTTCCCTTAAAACCCAAACCACCCACCCACCCTCCCACCCCACTCAGGTCCCACTAACGAGGGACAAATGGCGCAATTGTGTAACAAGTAAGACGACAAAGACAGACACATTCTCTCACACACACACACACACACACACACATACGCGGCCAGAGACAGACAGATATATATATAAAAAAAAAAATATATATATATATATAATAATAAAATAAAATAAAAAGTAATAATAATAATAATAATATATAATAATAAAAAAAAAAAAAGGAATAAAATAATACTAATAAATAAAAGGGAGATTATTCCTCATCTGCGTCTGGGCATAGGTCAAGAGAGTTGACATACAGCAAAAAAGGGCTCCATGAGCTTTCAAATGCTTGAACCGAGCCCTTTAGCGAAAACCTAAGTTTTTCCAGTTTTAGATTGTAGAGAACCTCTCTAATCCAACGGCCGTGTGATGGGGGCCGAGCCAGCTTCCAATTAAACAAGATCAATCGCCTGGCCAGCAAGGTCGTAAAAGCAACAGCGCGTTTTAGTGGTACCGGGCACATGTTATCGGGGCATACGCCAAAAATGGCTGATAATGGGTTGGGAGGAAAGTTTTGACCGTATGCTTTTCCAATTGTGTCAAAAATGTCCTCCCAAAAGGAACATAGTTTAGAGCAGGACCAGAATATATGGACGTGATCAGCCGGAGATTGTTTGCATCTATTGCAGGTATTGCTAACAGTGGGGTAGATTTTGGATAGTTTTTAATTAGTGTAGTGATTTTTATGGATTACTTTGCATTGGATGAGACTATGACGGGCACATATTGAGGAGGAGTGAACCAGTTTCAGGGCCGAGTTCCAGTGTTGATCGGATATGTTGGTATTAAGATCGCTCTCCCACGAGGCTCTTATCACTGATATAGAGTTTGGAGCAACTGAGCTTAAGGAGGTATATAACACGGAGATACATTTTTTATGATTAGGGCTCAAAGATAACAATGTATCTATAAGAGTTTCCGGAGGACGATTTGGAAAGTGTGGGAACTGCTTCTTTACGAAGTCCCGCGCCTGAAAGAAACGAAAAAGGTGGGAGTTCGGCAGATCGTATTTGGAAGAGAGTTCAGTGAAGGATGAGAACACTCCGTCTGCATAGAGGTCTTTCACAGTGGTGATACCATGATCGTGCCAAGTCATAAATGCGGGGTCAGTACGGGAAGGTTTAAATAATTGTTTTTTAAGTAGCGGGGTCAATATAGATGGGCCCTGAGAACCCACGTGTTTTCGTAGCTGGTTCCATATTTTAATGGAGATTGATACGATGGTATTTGCGCCTTCAAGTTTAAATGGGAAAGGGAGTGGTGAGCATAAGCAAGAATGTAATGAGGAGTGTGGGATTGCCGTTTCAAGGGATACCCAGGACGGGAGGGTCTGAGAGCCTCCATCCATCCAGTATAGGAGTTTCTGTACATTAGCCGCCCAATGGTATTGTCTGAAATTGGGGAGAGCAAGCCCTCCTTCAGATTTGGGAGATTGTAGGACGGACTTGCGGATTCGAGCCAATCCGGCCCCCCATAAAAATTTAGATATTGATTTGTCTAATTTATCGAAAAATGATTTAGTAATAAATATGGGGATATGTTGAAAAAGGTAAAGGAATTTAGGCAGAGTGATCATCTTGATCAGATTGATCCGGCCAGCGAAAGATAATGGTAAAACAGACCAGCGGGCAAAGTTCTTCTCCATCTTTTCAATTAGAGGTAAAAAATTTGCCCGGAGCATATCAGACATAGCCGGAGTAATAAGGATCCCCAAGTAATGAATCCCGTCATGTGCCCATTTGAATGCCGCTAGAGATCGTGGTAACTGTTTAGCTAAGGAATTAATCGGAAACAGCTCACTTTTTTGGTAGTTAAGTTTGTAACCAGAGTGTGTGCCAAACTGCTCCAAAATGTCAAATATTACCGGGAGTGAGCTAGCAGGGTCCGAGATGTACAGGAGCAGGTCATCCGCGTAAAGCGAGACTTTGTGCAACGTGTCCGACCGGGTGATACCTTTAAAGCCCGCCTCAGCATGCAGCCAAAGAGCAAGGGGTTCTATCGCAATAGCAAACAGTAGTGGAGATAACGGGCAACCTTGTCTAGTGCCTCTTTTTAGAAAAATTGGGGCGGATAGTGTATTATTTGTACGTACCGAGGCTACTGGGGACAAGTACAAAAGTTTAACCCAGAGAATGAAATCTTCGTTAAAACCAAACCGACCCATCACTTCAAATAGATATTCCCATTCAACCCTGTCAAAGGCTTTCTCCGCATCGAGGGACACTACCACCTCCGGGGTCGAAGGGTTTGGCGAATGGATAATGTTTAGGAGGCGCCGAGTGTTGTGTGAGGATTGCCGGCCTAGCATAAAACCTGTTTGATCCAACGAAATGATGGAAGGCATCACCCTTTGGAGCCGAAGAGCGAGAACCTTGGATATAATTTTTAGATCTACATTTAAGAGCGAAATTGGTCTATAGCTGCTGCAAAGCAGGGGGTCTTTGTCTTTTTTTAGGATGAGAGAAATGGTGGCCCTCGATAAGGTTTCTGGGAGGCGATGTTGCAGAAAAGCTTCATTATACATGTCTCTTAGAGCCGGAGCAAGAGCACTGGAGAAAGTCTTGTAATATTCTGCACTGAAGCCATCCGGGCCGGGTGACTTATTGCTCTGTAAGGATTTGATGGCTTCTGTGATCTCAATGACACTAATGGGCTGGCCCAGGCCCCTCGCAGCCCCACATTCTATCTGTGGGAATGTTTTATCGCCAAACAGCTCATCTGAGGAAGGGGGGCAGTCTGAGGTATATAACGTTGTATAAAATGCAGCAAATGTTTCATTAATCTTAGCTGGATCAGTATGTAGTTCTCCTGTGTTAGAGCGAATAGACGTGATTAGCCTCGAAGATGCTTCCTCCCTGACCCGGTGGGATAAGAGCCTGCCAGCTTTCTCCCCAGATTCAAAAAATCGTTGTCTGGATTTGAGCAGTTGTAATTTCGCTCTATTAACAGACATAAGGTCAAAGTCAGTTTGTAGGCGAAGGCGTTCTTTATATAGTGTCGGGTCTGGGTTTGAAGCGTATTTATCGTCGAGATCCTTAATCTTGCGGAGCAGCCCAGTGATTTGAATGGTCTCTGTCTTATTTAGGTTTGAAACAAAAAATATAAGTTGTCCTCTAATATAGGCTTTAGATGCTTCCCATAGTATACCTCTTCCAATTTCTGGCGAGTCGTTCAGTTCGAAAAAACACTTAATTTGATCGTGTAGAAAATTCCTATAACGGTCTTCTGCTAGTAAGGCTGAGTTGAATCGCCATTGTTTAAGGGGTCTAGGTTGAGTGTCCATATTTATGTCGACTGAGGTGGGGGCATGATCGGAGATTACGATACTATGGTAATTACATGTTTTGGTTTTGGAAAAGAAACCATGTTCCGCACCTCTATTGTCGAGGCGGCTGATTGGAGCTGTGGCCGCAAGGTAGTTGGTGCCTGTCGTGGCGGTAATCCTAGAACCCGTTGGTGGACACCGGCGGTGAGGGATGCCGTCAAGCTGAAGAAGGAGTCCTATCGGGTTCTTTTGGCTCATGGGACTCCTGAGGCAGCGGACAGGTACCGACAGGCCAAGCGGTGTGCGGCTTCAGCGGTCGCGGAGGCAAAAACCCGGACATGGGAGGAGTTCGGGGAAGCCATGGAAAACGACTTCCGGACGGCTTCGAAGCGATTCTGGACCACCATCCGCCGCCTCAGGAAGGGGAAGCAGTGCACTACCAACACCGTGTATGGTGCGGATGGTGTTCTGCTGACCTCGACTGCGGAAGTTGTGGATTGGTGGAGGGAATACTTCGAAGACCTCCTCAATCCCACCAACACGTCTTCCTGTGAGGAAGCAGTGCCTGGGGAATCTGTGGGGGGCTCTCCTATTTCTGGGGCTGAGGTTGCTGAGGTAGTTAAAAAGCTCCTCGGTGGCAAGGCCCCGGGGGTGGATGAGATCCGCCCGGAGTTCCTTAAGGCTCTGGATGCTGTGGGGCTGTCTTGGTTGACAAGACTCTGCAGCATCGCGTGGACATCGGGGGCAGTACCTTTGGATTGGCAGACCGGGGTGGTGGTTCCTCTCTTTAAAAAGGGGAACCGGAGGGTGTGTTCTAACTATCGTGGGATCACACTCCTCAGCCTTCCCGGTAAGGTCTATTCAGGTGTACTGGAGAGGAGGCTACGCCGGATAGTCGAACCTCGGATTCAGGAGGAACAGTGTGGTTTTCGTCCTGGTCGTGGAACTGTGGACCAGCTCTATACTCTCGGCAGGGTCCTTGAGGGTGCATGGGAGTTTGCCCAACCAGTCTACATGTGCTTTGTGGACTTGGAGAAGGCATTCGACCGTGTCCCTCGGGAAGTCCTGTGGGGAGTGCTCAGAGAATATGGGGTTTCGGACTGTCTGATTGTGGCGGTCCGCTCCCTGTATGATCAGTGTCAGAGCTTGGTTCGCATTGCCGGCAGTAAGTCGGACACGTTTCCGGTGAGGGTTGGACTCCGCCAAGGCTGCCCTTTGTCACCGATTCTGTTCATAACTTTTATGGACATAATTTCTAGGCGCAGTCAAGGCGTTGAGGGGATTCGGTTTGGTGGATGCAGGATTAGGTCTCTGCTTTTTGCAGATGATGTGGTCCTGATGGCTTCATCTAGCCAGGATCTTCAGCTCTCACTGGATCGGTTCGCAGCTGAGTGTGAAGCGACTGGGATGAGAATCAGCACCTCCAAGTCCGAGTCCATGGTTCTCGCCCGGAAAAGGGTGGAGTGCCATCTCCGGGTTGGGGAGGAGATCTTGCCCCAAGTGGAGGAGTTCAAGTACCTCGGAGTCTTGTTCACGAGTGAGGGAAGAGTGGATCGTGAGATCGACAGGCGGATCGGTGCGGCGTCTTCAGTAATGCGGACGCTGTATCGATCCGTTGTGGTGAAGAAGGAGCTGAGCCGGAAGGCAAAGCTCTCAATTTACCGGTCGATCTACGTTCCCATCCTCACCTATGGTCATGAGCTTTGGGTTATGACCGAAAGGACAAGATCACGGGTACAAGCGGCCGAAATGAGTTTCCTCCGCCGGGTGGCGGGGCTCTCCCTTAGAGATAGGGTGAGAAGCTCTGTCATCCGGGGAGAGCTCAAAGTAAAGCCGCTGCTCCTCCACATCGAGAGGAGCCAGATGAGGTGGTTCGGGCATCTAGTCAGGATGCCACCCGAGCGCCTCCCTAGGGAGTTGTTTAGGGCACGTCCGACCGGTAGGAGGCCACGAGGAAGACCCAGGACACGTTGGGAAGACTATGTCTCCCGGCTGGCCTGGGAACGCCTCGGGATCCCCCGGGAGGAGCTGGACGAAGTGGCTGGGGAGAGGGAAGTCTGGGCTTCCCTGCTTAGGCTGCTGCCCCCGCGACCCGACCTCGGATAAGCGGAAGAAGATGGATGGATGGATGGATGGTTTTGGAAAGCAATCTATTGTCGAGAAGAAAGAAGTCTATCCGAGTGTAAGTGTGATGTACATGGGAGAAGTAGGAGAATTGTTTAATTGTAGGGGAGGCATGTCTCCATGGGTCTGTAAGACCCAACTGTTTAGCGAAAGTATCCAGTGTTTTAGCTGAATTAGATAAGGGAGCCAGTTTGTTAGATGATCGATCCAGTACAGGATCCTGCACCAGGTTAAAGTCCCCGCCCATAATGATGAAATGGTTTCCAATGTTCGGAAATGATGTAAACAATTTAGTCACATAAGAGTTGTCATCCCAGTTGGGTCCATAAACGCTAGCGAGTATGACTGGGGTGCCTTGCAGTTTTCCAGACACAATAATATAACGACCAGCCGGATCTGCTACAGTTTGATTGAGTTCGAATGAAATATTTCTACGAATAAGGATAGCTGTGCCCCTGGCCCTTTCGTTGAATTTTGAATGGAAAATATGGCTGATACAGCCTCTTTTAAGTCGTGAAATCTCTCTGTTGCGAAGGTGGGTCTCCTGAATGAAAAATATATCTCCTTTGAGGTGTTGCAAATGGGTCAAGACCCTCCCAATTTTAGTGGCGCTCCCCACTCCCCTCACGTTCCATGAAACAAATCTAAGTGTATTACTGGTGCTTGTCATGTCTCACCATGTCCAACTAGGAGAGCAGAACGGGCTGATGTATACAAGCAGGTCAGGAGGGAGGCTGATGCACGATAACTGGGGACTGCAGAGAGTACTGGTAAGAGGAGGGGATGAAACAGAAGCGTGAGAGGAAGGAATAAGGAGATAAACAAACCAATAAACACACATACATATAGAAAACACAACAGACTCACACACACACTCACAGACACAACAACATACAACAATGCCAGGTGGATTAAACCTGGCAACCACCTACAGGGCCATCGTCCCAGGACCTGAGAACCCCATTGTCGAAACTGAACCTTAAGTGTCCTTTTCACAGCAGTGCGCTGTCCTTGCGCCTGCATGGACGTATCCATATCGGCTTCCGGGTTTTTCCACCTCCCGAGAACAGATTGGCTCCAACTGAGTCAGAACATATTAAAGTGCATCAAAACTGCAATATATTCCCTCAGGAAACATAGTACCCAATACTAAGATAACTTCAGAAAGCGAGAAAAATAGATTATAAAGTATAAGCAACTCAAAAAGCATGTGGCAAAATAAAGTAAATGTAAAGTACAAGCAAGCGGTGTCACACATATACATACACACATACATACACCTACATATATATGCATATACACACACACACACACTCGCGCATAAACATGTATACCATCATGGATGTATAGGTAAAGAATAACAGTAACCAACCAAGAAATAAGTAGATCAGCAGTTTGGTCAAATAACAAAGAAGTAAACCACCGTGTAAAAATATATATCTATTAGAACATGATAACTAAATGTAAAGGGGAGACAAAATAATTTGAGTGTCGATGTAACAAAATAAAACAGAATAAACAATATTGCGGGTTGAAAGTGGATCCAATGAGTGTACACACAGATGTGATATTCACGGTCAGGCCTGGAGTTAGAGTTATGTTAGCATGGTTGATCGTGATAAAGCAGGCGTTGATTATTAAGGTTGGTGTCGGCAGTGTGGCATCCAGAAATGGCTGCAGTTAGCCAAGCTAGCGCCACCCTGCCATGCACTGTGGGGTAGTCACACCGTATCAAACAAAGTTTCAATAAAGTCATACCGACTGAGATTACTCTTTTGCATGTTCTTGGCTGCGTTGATTGTGGGACTTGACAAAATCTTGGGCGTCTTTGAGAGATGTGAGTCGCCGTCTCTTTCCATCCTCGGTTGAAACCATTAGCTTAGCCGGATAGTGGAGTGCTGGTTTGAGGCCCAGATTGTAGAGATCCCTCATGACGTCACGGTACACGGCCCGCTGTTCCAGTATTTCGGGGCAGTAGTCTTCGAAGATGTGTATCGGTGAGTCCTTGTACCTTAGTTTGCCTCTGTGTTTCCGAGCCTCCCGCACCACCAGCTCCCTCGTCTGGAATCGGTGGAAGCATATCACGATAGCCCGCGGCCTCTCACCGGGGCCTGGCTTTGCTGTTAGCGAGCGGTGGGCACGGTCCAGCTCCGGGGTCGACGACAGCGTGTGTTCACCCAGGACCTCGACCAGCAGTTGAGAGAAGAACGTTGTTGGATGTGGACCTTCAATGTTTTCAGGTACGCCAACAATTCGTATGTTGTTTCGACGACTTCTGCTCTCCAAGTCTATTAGTTTAGCTTTTAGCCTCGCGTTCTCCTCGGTTACGAATGTTAGCTTGGTGTTTATAGCCAGCATATCTCGGCTGGTCGTGTCGGCAAAGAGTTCTAGTGAGGAGAGGCGCTTCTGGTTTTCCAGAAGTGTGGTCTGTATACAATCCAGCGTGTTGTTGAGTTTGGAAAAGGCGGAGTTAAACTCCGACGAGAGAGAAGTCTTGTGGTCCGCTAGCATTAGGGTGACCATTTCCATGACACCAAAAAGCAGGACATTATGCGGCATATCAATAAATTACTATGGTGTACATAGGACTCTGGTATACTCTTATTTATAGTACAATTTTGAGTGGTTTAAAGATGATGTTTGTGTGGCTGAATAGGAAAAAATATTAAAGTCAAGTGTTTGTTAACAGTATTTGTATTTATTCAATACATTGTGGTGTTCAAAAAGTGACCACTGAGATGAATCTTTTCAAGTGCAGAGTGCCACAAAGCATAACATGTGTAGACTTAAATGTAGTTAACATATATAATTTAAAAAAAAATGACACAAAAAATTGTTCACATCAACATCAAGGCTGCTTGCTGCATATCTGGTTGCGTTATGCAGAATATGGGCCAAACAGTTTGCAGGGAGCACATCTTTTTGGCTCAGTTTCAGCTTCTGATACACACTGTTGTGTTTGCCACAATTGACACTGGCATTGTCTGCTGCATATGCAGACATGTTTTTCACCTCTAAGCCAGACATCTCAAGTTTTGCCAGCAGCTGGTTTGTTATGGCTTCTGACGTTTCGTTGCTGTCACTATAAAAATCCAACAGGACATGTTGGATGCCTTCATCAAAGTGAAAATACCTTACCACAATGGGAAAACACTTGTTTGTTGCTTTATTTGAGGCGTCGGTTGCCACGGAAAAGGGTAGGTTGTTTTCTTTTATGTAGTCGGTATGTTCCTGTACCGAATAGTGAGTGATGACGTTCTCGCACAATGCCTTGGCTTTTGTTCGGCCACAGGCCATCCCTTTAGCTGTGGGCTAGTCACTGAAAATCTCCCGGTCCACTTTCATGCCGCAGTCTAAACTTCTGTAGGACTGGTGATGCTTTACAGCAGTGGTTCTCAACCTTTTTTCAGTGATGTACCCCCTGTGAACATTTTTTTAATTCAAGTGCCCTCTAATCAGAGCAAAGCATTTTTGGTTGAAAAAAAGAGATGAAGTAAAATACAGCACTATGTCATCAGTTTCTGATTTATTAAATTGTATAACAGTGCAAAATATTGCTCATTTGTAGTGGTCTTTCTTGAACTATTTGGAAAAAAATATATAAAATAACTAAAAACTTGTTGAAAAATAAACAAGTGATTCAATTATAAATAAAGATGTCTACACATAGAAGTAATCATCAACTTAAAGTGCCCTCTTTGGGGATTGTAATAGAGATCCATCTGGATTCAGGAACTTAATTCTAAACATTTCTTCACAAAAAAAGAAATCTTTAACATCAATATTTATGGAACATGTCCACAAAAAAATCTAGCTGTCAACACTGAATATTGCATTGTTGCATTTCTTTTCACAGTTCTTTTTGACAGACATTTTAGTGAGGGTCAAACCATCATGGCATGGGGGAAACTCTGGGTTTATGGTAATGAATGGAATAGCCTACTTGATTTGATGTTCAGTTTATGAACTTACATTACATTACATACCCCCAGGGTACCATTTGAGAACCACTGCTTTACAGCATGGTACACCTTGCACAGCTCCGCAGCGGTTATCTTGTCATCCAGGGGCGACGAAACTTCACGAAAAAATGTCCTCATTGAAGAGGTACCTGCCGCACGTTTATTACTTTTATGTTTATCCGTACCCGCATGCCGTTCAATTGCAGCTTTCCCCTGACTACTTACGTTGACATCACATCGACAAAGTGTGCAGAAGCCATGGAATGAGTCTCGACTGCTTTTCGTTATAAATTCGTGCTCTTTTATCTATTCAGAATCAAACGAGGTCTTGCGTTTTGGCATGATGCTAACTTTCTGTCAATGTCATGCGCAGCAGCACATGGGCCCTTGTTTACTTTTTTAACCAATGATAAGCAGATTTGTATCCGACACCGCTCTGAGCCAATCATTTGATATGTTACTGCATTGGGGCATTTTTTACGGTCTATGATTGGCTATCGCGCTGCAGCCCAGCAAAGATGAAAAAACTCCGCTCTTCAAGCCTCGTGCCTCAAAAAGGAGGACAAATACGTGTCCGGCTTGATGCTGCGCCGGACGCCGGACAGGGCATTAAAAATCCGGACTGTCCGGCCTAAATCCGGACACCTGGTCACCCTAGCTAGCATTGTAGTTAGCGTAGCCATGATGGTACTTGCCGCCAAGTCCTCCTTCCTTTGCTCCTCCTTTTTGGATCTGTTAGACATTTTCTCATTCAGCGCGAGAAAAGTATTAGTACTATTAAAACGTTAGTAGCAGTTACTGCATTCAGTCGAGCTGTACAGAATGGTAGGAATGAAATTTGCGGGAGCGTGGAAAAGTGCGACTACTCCATCTTGTCGCCAAACCGGAAGTCTTCATTTTCTATTTTTGGCCAAAGTAAGACAAAGAAAACAATTTCGAAGTTGTCTTTATTTTTTAAATATTATGCCATGATTTTACTATTCTGGCCAGTGTGGAAGTAGATTTTCTTCCATACTGAGCTAAAATGAGTTTGACACCCCTGATCTACATCAACAATATGATTTGCCCGATCGGCTGCACAGGACTGATTATAGAAAAAAATAAGTAAAACTCGGGACTGCCCACGGGCTGTAGTTTGGGGACCACTGGTCTTGGTGATATCTAGTACACGCTAGATTTCTTATCTTTGGTGACACATAGCTGCATCTCATGACTGCTGCAAATGAAAATCTGATTAAATTTGGCCATATCAAGCGGCAACATCTGATTACAAACATCTCCATCTGTGCCGTGCAGAACCAGTTTACCTGCGTGCCGTTGACTTTTCTGGTTGACCTCTGGGATTGACCGAGAACCATGTCCTGCAGATCTCCCTAGAAAGATCTGGACCGCCGTTGCAATAAATATCAAACAAGTGTGACGAGACCTTGACTACCGGATATAAAACTAAAAGGAAAACTAGTCATGTTCCATAGAGCAGACACGTGTTTGCCAAGCGATACTATCACCTAGACCAGGGGTGCTCATTACGTCGATCGCGAGCTACCGGTCGATCTCGGAGGGTGTGTCAGTCGATCACCAACCAGGCATTAAAAAAATAGTCCTAAAAATGAGCGATCATAAATCTTCACTATGACGTCACTTTCGTCACTTGATTGAGATTCACGGCACCCGAGGGTCTTCTGAGATGACGCTGGCTGCTGCCAGCTCATTAAAATTACCGACTGGAAGGCGAGAAACACTTTATTTCAACAGACTCTGGCGCCGTACCTGTCGTCAAAACTCCAAAGACCGACTGCACAGTTGCGCAGTTGCGCTACCAAAATAAGAGTCTCGGAAAGCTGGCGTGCACAAGCTAGCAAGCTACGGAGTTTGCCGACAATGTATTTCTTGTAAAGTGTATACAAAGGAGTACGGAAGCTGGACAAATAAGATGCCAAAAAACAACCACTTTCATGTGGTATTGGACAGAAAGGAGGACTTTTTTTCTCCTCCATTTGAAAATGCGGACGTTTTTAGCACTACTGTCTGATTCCAATCAATGCAAGTCATCAGAATCAGGTAATACACCAACTTATATTCTTGTCTTCATGAAGAAAGGAATCTATATGTGTTAAACATGCCTGTATTATCTTTAAATCAAATCAAATCAAATCAACTTTATTTATAAACACCTTAACTTGTTAACAATATTAACTATATGTGTTAAACATGCCTGCATTATCTTTAAACACCTTTAACTTATTAACAATATTAACTATATGTGTTAAACATGCTTGTATTATCAATAAACACCTTTAAATTGTTAACAATATTAACTATATGTGTTAAACATGCTTGTATTATCTTTAAACACCTTTAACTTATTAATAATATTAACTATATGTATTAAACATGCTTGTATTATCATTAAGCACCTTTGACTTTTTAACAATATTAATTATATGTATTAAACATGCTTGCATTATCTTTAAACACTTTTAACTTATTAACAATATTAACTATATGTGTTAAACATGCTTGTATTATCATTAAACACCTTTAACTTGTTAACAATATTAACTATATGTGTTAAACATGCTTGTATTATCTTTAAACACCTTTAACTTATTAATAATATTAACTATATGTATCAAACATGCTTGTATTATCATTAAGCACCTTTAACTTTTTAACAATATTAATTATATGTATTAAACATGCTTGCATTATCTTTAAACACCTTTAACTTGTTAACAATATTAACTATATGTATTAAACATACTTGTATTATCATTAAACACCTTTAATTTATTAACAATATTAACTATATGTGTTAAACATGCTTGCATTTTCATTAAACACCTTTAACTTATTAACAAAAACATATATTTCATAAATAAGTAAATATAAATTATATATATGAATGAGGTAGATCCTCACGACTTGATCAATTGAAAAGTAGCTCGCCTGCAGAAAAAGTGTGAGCACCCCTGACCTAGACTATGTGCCCTAGAATGTGACTTTTTTGTCAGATTTAGGCCGAGCTATGTCACTCGTGTTGATGTAGCCCGCCAGCGAAAGTGGATACTTCATCACAAAGTCTACTTTCAACGACCACATTGTTGGTGCATCACTAGTCAATAGTGTGCAAATAATAATAAAAAGTAATATATGATTAAATATTTAGATTCCGAAGAAATAACGATTGTTAAAGGACCGGAATTGCCGCTCTGGTGTATTTGCTTACATGTGAGTTGAAAAATAAAGCTAACATTGATCCACGCTGATGTCCGTGCCTCATCTACTTAACAGCCATTACAAGATTTTAACCCTCCCAAATATATTAGACTATATATATCCATTCATACATTATATTACTTTCATTTGTTTTCACGTAAAACATTTTTTCGATGGTGGCGACTCTTATTTTATTCTGTAGAAGTAGTGACTTCTGTCAAGTTCAAACACTGATGACATCTATTAAACAAGACAAGAAGCAAAGAATCAAACAGAGACAGAATTCAATTTGGCTCAATTTAAGGAGAGACGCCTGGACACTGTACCCTTGCACAGTGTCTCAGCACGCTCTGGCGAAAGATTGTACGCCACCTCTTTTTATTTGGACTTTCCCTGATTACATGGCAACAGCTGTTTCTAAGGGACGGGGGCCGTAAACAGCATTGCCTTTGGTTACAGAACAGTTGAAAGAAAAGGTCGTAAACAGTTCACAGAAAAGGTCGTAAAACAGTTCAAACAAGCAGTGCCTGGAGGGGAGTCTGGTCCTGCTTCCTCTTCGCTTTTGTAGTTCTTGGGTCAAGACAATATCTTTCTGTTGATTACAATACATGAGAGAAACAAAACACCTTCATGTTGCTTCCCCCCCTACACAGTGGAGTTTTACAAGCCTTTTGTTTGGTAGGTTCAAAGACAGCTTTTGTCTTCTTGCCGGGAACTCAATGTAACACAAAGTTTTTGTGATAACTTAGATACAATAATTCTAACAACTTCCTTGTTCATTTATGGAATTTTCACTTTATCAAACTGTGCATACAAGTCACATTTTACTTGCAGTGTAAACAGTCAGCTGGAAAAAAATCAGGTTTAAAAAAAATCTGATTTGGGCCACTTTGGCCTGCACTGTAAACATAGTCTACCGTATTTTCCGGATGCACCGGATTATAAGGCGCACTGCCCATGAGCACCGTTGTTCTCCTTTTTCTGTTTATTTGTGCTAATCTGTTAAAGGGGAACATTATCACAATTTCAGAAGGGTTAAAACCATTAAAAATCAGTTCCCAGTGGCTTATTTTATTTTTCGAAGTTTTTTTCAAAATTTTACCCATCACGCAATATCCCTAAAAAAAGCTTCAAAGTGCCTGATTTTAACCATCGTTATATACACCCGTCCATTTTCCTGTGACGTCACATAGTGATGCCAACACAAACAAACATGGCGCATAGAACAGCAAGCTATAGCGACATGAGCTCGGATTCAGACTCGGATTTCAGCGGCTTAAGCGATTCAACAGATTACGCATGTATTGAAACGGATGGTTGTAGTGTGGAGGCTGGTAGCGAAAACGAAATTGAAGAAGAAACTGAAGCTATTGAGCCATATCGGTTTGAACCGTATGCAAGCGAAACCGACGAAAACGACACGACAGCCAGCGACACGGGAGAAAGCGAGGACGAATTCGGCGATTGCCTTCTAACCAACGATTGGTATGTGTTTGTTTGGCATTAAAGGAAACTAACAACTATGAACTAGGTTTACAGCATATGAAATACATTTGGCAACAACATGCACTTTGAGAGTGCAGACAGCCCAATTTTCATCAATTAATAAATTCTGTAGACATACCCTCATCCACGCTCTTTTCCTGAAAGCTGATCTGTCCAGTTTTGGAGTTGATGTCAGCAGGCCAGGGAAGCTAGGGTTGATATTCTTGTCTTGATCATCTTCAGTGGCATAAGGGACAGTGTGAGCCAAGACATCCAGGGGGTTTAGCTCGTTCGTCTGCGGGAACAAACTGCCGCCATCGCTTGCCGTGCTACCGAGGTCCTTTGTCCCTGAATTGCTCACACACTCCGGCAGATTCAATGGGGGTCTGGCGGCATATTTCTTTGACTTTATCGTTGGAAATGCATCTGCTTTGAGTGTCGCAGGATATCCACACATTCTTGCCATCTCTGTCGTAGCATAGCTTTCGTCGGTAAAGTGTGCGGAACAAACGTCCAATTTCTTGCCACTTTCGCATCTTTGGGCCACTGGTGCAACTTGAATCCGTCCCTGTTCGTGTTGTTACACCCTCCGACAACACACCGACGAGGCATGATGTCTCCAAGGTACGGAAAACAGTCGAAAAAAACGGAAAATAACAGAGCTGATTTGACTCGGTGTTTGAGAAAATGGCGGATTGCTTCCCGATGTGACGTCACGTTGTGACGTCATCGCTCCGAGAGCGAATATTAGAAAGGCGTTTAATTCGCCAAAATTCACCCATTTAGAGTTCAGAAATCGGTAAAAAAAATATATGGTCTTTTTTCTGCAACATCAAGGTATATATTGACGCTTACATAGGTCTGGTGATAATGTTCCCCTTTAATACTTACTGGCTACTTTGGGTTTTGACAAAAGTACCAATTTGCAAAGTACAAATCTTGACACGAATTGGAGTGATAATTCATTATTTACCATTGTGAGGGGGCTTACTTAACCTTGGCCAGTGAGTGGAATTAAAATGTGAATTTCAGGTCTGAGGCCCACTCAGTATGCCTTGCCATGCTGTGGAGGCAGGGCAAGACACCAGCACCAGGGAGGGGGGGAAAACGAGTGTGAGAGCCGAGGATAGAGACGTAAAAAAACAAAAGTCCTGCAAAGGGCACAGGTGCAGAGGCCACAAATAAAGAGCAGAGTTGTGGGGACACTGTAAGGAGAAGTTAGTCAGGGAGAGATAAAGGGATGGAAGCACAGGTAGCAGGGCTGGGGAGAGAGGAGAGATGACAAATTGTGATTAATAGATGGGGTCCGGGCCGGCAGTGTGGAGAGAAACTCATTAATGGACAGAATTAGGGAGGCTGGGCAACTCAATCTGCACACTGTCACTCGCAATCAGGGCCTCTAATCAGGTTCTGCACACAAACACAAAGCATGTGCCAGAGAGGCCTTGGCAAGCCTTTAAAAAAAAACCTTCCCCACAATGCAGATGTAAACTGTCCCAAACATTTCAGTTGAGCTGGGAGGAGAATTCTCCTCGTGGCTGCTCAGAAACTGCAGGCGACTGGAAAAGCTTTTAGCGCAGGAAGCCGTGATGAAAGGTTAAACACACTTTTACCGTAAATTCCGGCTACATTTTTTTCCTACGTTTTGAACCCTGCGGCTTAACTGATGCATAGAGGAGTGGTCCACCCCTGGTCCCGACTTTATAATGTGAGGGTCCAGTCCATAGGGAGGTCAGCAGGAGGATCCTCTTGCATGTAGACAAGTCGGAACACTTAGATGTCACCAACTGATGCATAGAGGAGTGGTCCACCCCTGGTCCCGACATTATAAGGTGAGGGTCGAGTCCATAGGGAGGTCAGCAGAGTCGGAGCGCGGGGAGCTCAGCAACTGATGCATAGAGGAGTGGTCCACCCCTGGTCCCGACTTTATAATGTGAGGGTCCAGTCCATAGGGAGGTCAGCAGGAGGATCCTCTTGCATGTAGACAAGTCGGAACGCTTAGATGTCACCAACTGATGCATAGAGGAGTGGTCCACCCCTGGTCCCGACTTTATAATGTGAGGGTCCAGTCCATAGGGAGGTCAGCAGGAGGATCCTCTTGTATGTAGACAAGTCGGAACGCTTAGATGTCACCAACTGATGCATAGAGGAGTGGTCCATCCCTGGTCCCGACATTATAATGTGAGGGTCCAGTCCATAGGGAGGTCAGCAGGAGGATCCTCTTGTATGTAGACAAGTCGGAACGCTTAGATGTCACCAACTGATGCATAGAGGAGTGGTCCACCCCTGGTCCCGACATTATAAGGTGAGGGTCCAGTCCATAGGGAGGTCAGCAGAGTCGGAGCGCGGGGAGCTCAGCAACTGATGCATAGAGGAGTGGTCCACCACTGGTCCTGGCTTTATAATGTGAGGGTCCAGTCCATAGGGAGGTCAGCAGGAGGATCCTCTTGCATGTAGACAAGTCAGAATGCTTAGATGTCACCAACTGATGCATAGAGGAGTGGTCCACCCCTGGTCCCGACTATAATGTGAGGGTCCAGTCCATAGGGAGGTCAGCAGGAGGATCCTCTTACATGTAGACAAGTCGGAACGCTTAGATGTCACCAATTGATGCATAGACGAGTGGTCCACCCCGGGTCCCGACATTATAATGTGAGGGTCCAGTCCATAGGGAGGTCAGCAGGAGGATCCTCTTGTATGTAGACAAGTCGGAACGCTTAGATGTCATCAACTGATGCATAGAGGAGTGGTCCACCCCTCGTCCCGACTTTATAATGTGAGGGTCCAGTCCATAGGAAGGTCGGCAGGAGGATCCCCTTGCATGTTGACAAGTCGGAACGCTTAGATGTCACCAACTGATGCATAGAGAAGTGGTCCACCCCTGGTCCCGACATTATAATGTGAGGGTCCAGTCCATAGGGAAGTCAGCAGGAGGATCCACTTGTATGTAGACAAGTCGGAACGCTTAGATGTCACCAACTGATGCATAGAGGAGTGGTCCACCCCTGGTCCCGACTTTATAATGTGAGGGTCCAGTCCATAGGGAGGTCAGCAGGAGGATCCTCTCGCATGTAGACAAGTCGGAACGCTTAGATGTAACCAACTGATGCATAGAGGAGTGGTCCACCCCTGGTCCCGACTTTATAATGTGAGGGTCCAGTCCATAAGGAGGTCAGCAGGAGGATCCTCTTGTATGTAAACAAGTCGGAACGCTTAGATGTCACCAACTGATGCATAGACGAGTGGTCCACCCCGGGTCCCGACATTATAATGTGAGGGTCCAGTCCATAGGGAGGTCAGCAGGAGGATCCTCTTGTATGTAGACAAGTCGGAACGCTTAGATGTCATCAACTGATGCATAGAGGAGTGGTCCACCCCTCGTCCCGACTTTATAATGTGAGGGTCCAGTCCATAGGAAGGTCGGCAGGAGGATCCCCTTGCATGTTGACAAGTCGGAACGCTTAGATGTCACCAACTGATGCATAGAGAAGTGGTCCACCCCTGGTCCCGACATTATAATGTGAGGGTCCAGTCCATAGGGAAGTCAGCAGGAGGATCCACTTGCATGTGGACAAGTCGGAAAGCTTTGATGTCACCAACTGATGCATAGAGGAGTGGTCCACCATTGGTCCTGGCTTTATAATGTGAGGGTCCAGTCCATAGGGAGGTCAGCAGGAGGATCCCCTTGAATGTAGACAAGTCGGAACGCTTAGATGTAACCAACTGATGCATAGAGGAGTGGTCCACCCCTGGTCCCGACTTAATAATGTGAGGGTCCAGTCCATAGGGAGGTCAGCAGGAGGATCCCCTTGCATGTAGACAAGTCGGAACGCTTAGATGTCACCAACTGATGCATAGAGGAGTGGTCCACCCCTGGTCCCGACTATAATGTGAGGGTCCAGTCCATAGGGAGGTCAGCAGGAGGATCCCCTTGCATGTAGACAAGTCGGAACGCTTAGATGTCACCAACTGATGCATAGAGGAGTGGTCCACCCCTGGTCCCGACTATAATGTGAGGGTCCAGTTCATAGGGAGGTCAGCAGGAGGATCCTCTTACATGTAGACAAGTCAGATCGCTTAGATGTCACCAACTGATGCATAGAGGAGTGGTCCACCCCTGGTCCCGACTTTATAATGTGAGGGTCCAGTCCATAGGGAGGTCAGCAGGAGGATCCTCTTGTATGTAGACAAGTCGGAACGCTTAGATGTCACCAACTGATGCATAGAGGAGTGGTCCACCCCTGGTCCCGACTTTATAATGTGAGGGTCCAGTCCATAGGGAGGTTGGCAGGAGGATCCTCTTGCATGTAGACAAGTCGGAACGCTTAGGTGTCACCAACTGATGCATAGAGGAGTGGTCCACCCCTGGTCCAGACTTTATAATGTGAGGGTCCAGTCCATAGGGAGGTCAGCAGGAGGATCCTCTTGCATGTAGACAAGTCGGAACGCTTAGATGTCACCAACTGATGCATAGAGGAGTGGTCCAACCCTGGTCCCGACTTTATAATGTGAGGGTCCAGTCCATAGGGAGGTCGGCAGGAGGATCCTTTTGCATGTTGACAAGTCGGAACGCTTAGATGTCACCAACTGATGCATAGAGGAGTGGTCCACCCCTGGTCCCGACTTTATAATGTGAGGGTCCAGTCCATAGGGAGGTCAGCAGGAGGATCCTCTTGTATGTAGACAAGTCGGAACGCTTAGATGTCATCAACTGATGCATAGAGGAGTGGTCCACCCCTGGTCCCAACATTATAATGTGAGGGTCCAGTCCATAGGGAGGTCAGCAGGAGGATCCTCTTGCATGTAGACAAGTCGGAACGCTTAGATGTCACTAACTGATGCATAGAGGAGTGGTCCACCCCTGGTCCCGACTTTATAATGTGAGGGTCCAGTCCATAGGAAGGTCGGCAGGAGGGATCCTCTTGCATGTTGACAAGTCGGAACGCTTAGATGTCACCAACTGATGCATAGAGGAGTGGTCCACCCCTGGTCCCGACTTTTTAATGTGAGGGTCCAGTCCATAGGGAGGTCAGCAGGAGGATCCTCTTGTATGTAGACAAGTCGGAACGCTTAGATGTCACCAACTGATGCATAGAGGAGTGGTCCACCCCTGGTCCCGACTTTATAATGTGAGGGTCCAGTCCATAGGGAGGTCAGCAGGAGGATCCTCTTGCATGTAGACAAGTCGGAACGCTTAGATGTCACCAACTGATGCATAGAGGAGTGGTCCATCCCTGGTCCCGACATTATAATGTGAGGGTCCAGACCATAGGGAGGTCAGCAGGAGGATCCTCTTGTATGTAGACAAGTCGGAACGCTTAGATGCCATCAACTGATGCATAGAGGAGTGGTCCACCCCTGGTCCCGGCATTATAATGTGAGGGTCCAGTCCATAGGTAGGTCAGCAGGAGGATCCCCTTGCATGTAGACAAGTCGGAACGCTTAGATGTCACCAACTGATGCATAGAGGAGTGGTCCACCCCTGGTCCCGACATTATAAGGTGAGGGTCGAGTCCATAGGGAGGTCAGCAGAGTCGGAGCGCGGGGAGCTCAGCAACTGATGCATAGAGGAGTGGTCCACCCCTGGTCCCGACTTTATAATGTGAGGGTCCAGTCCATAGGGAGGTCAGCAGGAGGATCCTCTTGCATGTAGACAAGTCGGAACGCTTAGATGTCACCAACTGATGCATAGAGGAGTGGTCCACCCCTGGTCCCGACTTTATAATGTGAGGGTCCAGTCCATAGGAAGGTCGGCAGGAGGGATCCTCTTGCATGTTGACAAGTCGGAACGCTTAGATGTCACCAACTGATGCATAGAGGAGTGGTCCACCCCTCGTCCCGACTTTATAATGTGAGGGTCCAGTCCATAGGGAGGTCAGCAGGAGGATCCTCTTGTATGTAGACAAGTCGGAACGCTTAGATGTCACCAACTGATGCATAGAGGAGTGGTCCACCCCTGGTCCCGACTTTATAATGTGAGGGTCCAGTCCATAGGGAGGTCAGCAGGAGGATCCTCTTGCATGTAGACAAGTCGGAACGCTTAGATATCACCAACTGATGCATAGAGGAGTGGTCCACCCCTGGTCCCGACATTATAATGTGAGGGTCCAGACCATAGGGAGGTCAGCAGGAGGATCCTCTTGTATGTAGACAAGTCGGAACGCTTAGATGCCATCAACTGATGCATAGAGGAGTGGTCCACCCCTGGTCCCGGCATTATAATGTGAGGGTCCAGTCCATAGGTAGGTCAGCAGGAGGATCCCCTTGCATGTAGACAAGTCGGAACGCTTAGATGTCACCAACTGATGCATAGAGGAGTGGTCCACCCCTGGTCCCGACTATAATGTGAGGGTCCAGTCCATAGGGGGGTCAGCAGGAGGATCCTCTTACATGTAGACAAGTCGGATCGCTTAAATGTCACCAACTGATGCATAGACGAGTGGTCCACCCCTGGTCCCGACATTATAATGTGAGGGTCCAGTCCATAGGGAGTTCTCAAAACAAGAATAATAGTGATGGGAGAAATGTAGCCCCTATTACAAATGAGTTTATTAGCTCTGCTTTAGGGGTGGAAGCAAACCTCTTAGTTCCCCATTGACTCTTATTTGTTCATCTTATCTGGACATTTTGGATCGATTTGAGGGAAGAGTCTTAGAAAAGACCCTTTCAGTTCCATGTTGTCTACCATTTGAACAGAGTACAAAGACCTGTGTCTATGGACTGAACAAGTGAGGGTACTCTGTGGACTGGAGTCATAGAACGACAGACCAACGAGAGATGTCTATTGTCCACAGGACTGATACGTCTTCACAATGAAGACATACGTCCGCTGCCACAGGAGCGCATCCGTCGAGCCATGTTGGTTTTAGCTCGCGATGAAGTTCTCTGACCCCAACATTTCCATTATCCTCGCAGACGTCGTTCTCGCCATCCTTGCAAGGCACCACGCTCGCTCCTCCGTGTTTGCTCTCTGACCTGTGATATTGCAGGTCAGCTTAAGCCCTTTCCGCTGCCACTTAATGTGGCCTCGGTTTGTTCCTCGCGCCTCCACCATATTTCCCAGAACAGCTCTGCCAGCCCTGAATGGATCTTGGTGAAGGAGATGGGGAAACCTGAAGACATTTCCTTATAACGATAATAATGATTATTTTTGAGGGGTGGGGGAGCCAAGTGTCAGGTTCAAATACTGATGACATCTATTAAACAAGACAAGAGGCAAATAATTAAACAGAGAGAGAATTCAATTTGGACTCAATTGAGGAGACACGCCTGGACACACAGTACTCTTGTACAGTCTCCAGCACGCTCTGCCAAAAGATTGCATGCCTCCTTCTTTTATTTTGGACCCTCCCCGACCAACACGGCCACCTTTGTTTCCAAAGGACAAAGGTCGCAAAAAGTTCACAGAAAAGGTTGTAAACAATTCACAGGAAAGGTCAGTTCAAAAAGAGTTCGTAAAATAGTTCAAAAGGAGTTCCATAAAATAGTTCAAAAAGAGTTCGTAAAATACTTCAAAAAGAGGTCGTCTGGAAATTGGGCAGATCCTGGCATCTCTCCGCTCTGAAGTCCTTGGGCCTGAACAACATCCTTCTGTTGATTACCATACATGAAAGAACACAGGAACACCTTCATCTTGCTTCCCCTCCCCTACACAGTGGAGTTTTACAAGCCTTACTCTTGGTAGGTTTCAAAGACAGCTTTTGTCTTCTTGTCAGGAACTCAATGTAATACAAAGTTTTTGTGATAATTTAGAAACAATTATTCTAACACCAAGCACCAATCAATGGGAGACGTTGATTTGAGGTACAAGTGTTTTGAGTCGAGAGCTCCTTCTATACAAACCCAAAACCAGTGAAGTTGGCACGTTGTGTAAATGGTAAATAAAAAGAGAATACAATGATTTGCAAATCCTGCAAAGACAAGATATTTAATGTTCACACTGGAAAACTTTGTTGATTTTTGCAAATATTAGCTTATTTGGAATTTGATGCACAAAATCTTTGTGTAAATAACTAATTTCACAACTTATACATCTGTGACTTATAGTCAGATGCGGCTAATATAAAGGGAAAAAAACTTCTTCCCTCAAATTTAGGGAATTTATATCCCGGTGCGCTCTATAGTATAGGAAAGGGGTCGGCAACCCGCGGCTCCGGAGTCGCATGCGGCTCTTTGATCACTCTGATGCGGCTCAGTTGCATACTTGCTCTATAGTATAGGACAGGGGTCGGCAACCCGCGGCTCCGGAGCCGCATGCGGCTCTTTGATCACTCTGATGCGGCTCAGTTGCATACTACAACAGAACAAATACCCAGAATCCCATGCAGCCCTGACTCTTCCGGGCTACATTATACACCCCTGCTACCACCAAACCCCGCCCCCACCCCAACCCTGCTCCCCCTCTGTGCGTCGGTTGAGGTGGGCGGGGTTTGGTAGCGGGGGGTGTATAATGTAGCCCGGAAGAGTTAGGGCTGCATGGGATTCTGGGTATTTGTTCTGTTGTGTTTATGTTGTGTTACGGTGCAGATGTTCTCCCAAAATGTGTTTGTCATTCTTGTTTGGTGTGGGTTTACAGTGTGGCGCATTATTAGTAAGAGTGTTAAAGTTTTTTATACCGCCACCGTCAGTGTAACCTGTGTGGTTGTTGACCAAGTATGCCTTGCTGTCACTTACGTGAGCAAGCAGAAGCCCCATATAACGTGTAACTGGGCCGGCACGCTGATTGTAATGGGCACCAAATGCTGCACCATCACGGCACGTTCGAGAGAATAGTTGCCCTGAAATTCGTAGTCTGCCGGAAAAATCGGGAGGGGTGACAAGTATGACGCTGTCAAGCGCCATTCATATAAAACCAGCGGACCGCACTAACATTAAATTTTCATAATAAGGTGTGGGCCGCGTGTCTGAGACCCTTGGTTTATACATAGCACAAATCAAGAAAAAAAACTGTGTATGCAGTGTTATTTCATTTTAAATTTCAAAAGATTTTTGTGGCTCCCATTGTTTTCTTTAATTTGTGAAACTGGTCAAAGGTTGCCGACCGCTGGTATAGGACAATAAGATAAATGAGCAACAAAACTTCCATCTTTAAAGACTAACGCCTACAACCAGTTGATATATTTTTTATATAAATAAATCTAGCTTAATAGGAAAACGCCTTGAAGATCAGACGTCGTTAAGTTTGTTCAAATTTCAACCCCTCCCAACATTTGCAGTAATTAATCCCATACATGGATGATATACCGCAACATGGTATCGTATATCACCAGGAACACGTCAGGGACTGATATGACCGCCTCGCATCTCATATATTCATCGGCTTAGTTAATATTTCATGGGGCCCTAAAAAGCCCATTCTCTCTAAATTGTCTTTGCTCCTCGGCAGTGTTAATTTGAATTCAGGGAGGCAGCGTGTATGTCAGCAGTGTGTCAGAGTCCCCAGTAAATGATGTCCGTATAAGTATGCATGTCGCCACGCATGGAGGCCATAAAGGCGCGTGAAGAAGACGGTCGGCCATTGACTAAGAGAAAAGTCTGGCACATGTTCACTTGTGTTGATTATTTCCAACTCATTCGGCAAATATAGAGGTTTGCCACTTCTAGGCCAGGAGCGTTTTGTTTTGCAACCTGAAATGCAAATGCGAGTCGAGAGGCGTTCGGCACATGCCCCGGGGCGCCGCCGGCTGACAGTACGCATCCCGGGGAGTGATCTATTGATCCATATTCAATATCTGCGAGACACGCCTGCTCTGTAAAGTTGGGGGATGAATAAATGAGGCGCCAGACTGACAAGTCGACTTTTACCTCAGAGGACTAAACGCTCGCTTGCTTCTTGTGCAAAAGAGTCCCCGCGACTAATTTGTAATCTGTGCTCCGATGACAGCGTGACTGTGATGACATTACAAAAAACAATGTGCTGTTTGACAAGGTGCGCTTGTTTTATTCACGCCTCGCATGCCTTGTGAAGTCACATGAAGAGAAAGGGATGTCAACAGCGATCCATCCTCCATCTCTAACCAGGTCTGATAAACGCAGACGCTAGTTTAGACACCTGTAGGTAGTGTGGAGGATGCATATGTGTTGAAAAGTTCTTTTTTTTTTACATAGCCCATACTTGCCAACCTTGAGACCTCCGATTTCGGGAGGTGGGGGTGGGGGTGGGGTGTGGGGGGCGTGGTCGGGGGTGGGGTGGGGTGCGTGGTTGGGGGCGTGGTTAAGATATATATATATATATATATAAAAAATACTTGACTTTCAGTGAATTCTAGCTATATATTTATATATTTTATTACATATATATATATATAATAAATTATTATTTATTTATGTATATATATAAATAAATAACAGAAATACTTGAATTTCAGTGTTCATTTATTTACACATAAACACACACATAACACTCATCTACTAATTGTTGAGTTAAGGGTTGAATTGTCCATCCTTGTTCTATTCTCTGTCACTATTTCAGAACACACACATTACACAAATATACATTATAAAATCAATAAGAAAACGGGAGCTTTAATTTGGGAGTCTGAATTAGGATCAGAAGTTCCTATATAAACATTGCGTACTCAAGTCGCCATTTTGTATTGATTACTGCAGCTGTGCACTGGATTCATTCACAAATACAAACTACAACTCACAAACACTTTAGAGTTAGGCTCCACCATCAGAATGTGTACTTAAACTTATAAAGATCACATGGATATTATTCAGTGAGTTGATTCACCAAAACTAACCTGTTATACAGGAGGAAAAAGCACACAGGACATTTCAATTGTTCACAGACTGGTCGCGCTCATCAGAATGACAAGACACTTCCGGTCTGCAGGTGATAGCATTCAATTGGGAAGAAACGCCCTACTGCCCCCTACTGACCAATGTGAATACTGATAAATGTGGAATGACAGCTCCAAAAACGAATTCAAACCACAAAATAAAATAAATAAATCAACACAAAAATGTGACACATTATGGGTGGGTCACATATGCATGTACAGGCATGAAAATGATGGCAGTATTGTCCTGTTTAAAAGTGTCACAACATTGCTGTTTACGGCAGACGAACTGCTTTACGTAGACGAAATGCTGTTGTTGTGTGTTGTTACCGCGCTGGGAGGACGTTAATGAAACTGCCGTACAATAAACCCACATAAGAAACCAAGAACTCGCCCTCGATCATTAGCTGTTTAAATTGTGGGAAAGCGGACGTGTGAACAGGTTGTCAACACGTCACTCAGGTCCGCATGGAGCTGGAGGGGGCGTGGCCTCCAGCTCCGCCTGAATTTCGGGAGATTTTCGGGAGAAAATTTGTCCCGGGAGGTTTTCGGGAGAGGCGCTGAATTTCGGGAGTCTCCCGGAAAATCCGGGAGGGTTGGCAAGTATGACATAGCCATGTTTAGAGTATCTAGTACTTTTCCTTTGTATATTCTACCAGTTTATTTCGACATTTCAGATGCCTGTTTAGTGTCTTCACCCTTGGAATGTGAAACCAAACCCCCAAATCTTCCTTATCAGTGTTGCGAGGGGGAGAGCGGGGGGGGCTTTCTTTGTGTGCAAGAAGTTGGCTCCTCCGTTTGAATGTCAGATCAACTAGAGTAGCCGATATGAATGTATTGGTTAAGTTGATCTCCTAAAGCTTTAGTAAAACTTGAAAATATTCCAATTATGTCTTGATGGTTCTTCTTACCCAGCATAAATGTCATCGAAAGAACTTGGGATTGACCAGTAACTTAGAATCCTTGGGAGGGAGAGCTGGTCGTCGCAACAGTAGGTAGGTCTTTATTGTCGTTGCACAAGTACGACGGAACTTTGATTTCAGCACAAACCCGTTCAAGATTAGACCAACAAACAGTGTACAGCAGGGGTGCCCATTACGCCTAGTAAAAATAACATTTGCTTTTCACTCTAAATTGTCTATGACTGGCCCTCAAATTCATCCTGCAGGGCAGACAGTCCGATGTTATCCAAATCACAAGAGTGTCCACAGTTCCGCCAATCATTTGTGGCAGATTTGGGGTACTTGGAAGACTGCCAGCAACTTCCAATTTGTCAACAAACCAGAGCAACGCTTACTCCAATCAGCAGACGTCCATAATTCCGAATAGGTAGATATCTTCACCTCCTTGATATGATACCAGTGGCGGGCCGTGCGTTTCCCACCTTCAGTGATGTCCTACTTGGATAATTACCTCTCAAAATACCATAACTTATGTCACCACATGACCATTGCTGGAGAAGTACTATAAAGTACTATCTATCTATCTATTGTGGAGGATGCATATATGTTTAATAGTTCTTTCTTTTTACATAGCCCTGTTTAGAGTATCTAGTACTTTTCCTTTGTATATTCTACTAGTTTCTCTTGTGTTCAGTTGTCTGTTTAGTGTCTTAAACCATCGGAATGTGAAATACAACACCCACTCTTTTCTTATCAGTGTTGCGAGGGGGAGAGATGCGGGCTTTCTTTGTGTGCAAGGAGTTGGCTTTTCCATTTGAATGTCAGATCAACTAGAGTAGCCGATATGAATGTATTGGTTAAGATGATCTCCTAAAGCTTTAGTAAAACTTGAAAATATTGCAATTCAGTCTTGATGGTCCTTCTTACTCAGCATATATGTCATAGAAAGAACTTGGAATTGACCAGTAACTTAGATTCCCTGGGAGGAAGAACTGGACTGACACAACACTATCTATCTACAGCAGTGGTTCTCAACCTTGTTGGAGGTACCGAACACCACCAGTTTCATATGCGCATTCACCGAACCCTTCTTTAGTGAAAAATAAAACATTGTTTTTTTTTTCAAATCCAAGACAAAGTTCTATGTTTTTTTTTACTAGTGCACAAAATGAACCGTGCATGAACATCTCACCTTGTTCAAAGAACAAAACCTACACAGTCCATGAACTCACAACAAATTACACACCTGGAAATCAGATGGAAAATTAGAGGGAACATTGTTTGGGGGTATCCATAATACGCCGATAGGGAGAAGTTTTTATTACACGATGAGTCGGGTGTGGCTCCACCGAACCCCTGAGGCCGACTCACCGAACCCCTAGGGTTCGATCGAACCCA
Source organism: Nerophis lumbriciformis (assembly GCF_033978685.3). Lineage (NCBI taxonomy): Eukaryota > Metazoa > Chordata > Actinopteri > Syngnathiformes > Syngnathidae > Nerophis > Nerophis lumbriciformis. The sequence continues at coordinate 13,133,701 of NC_084565.2, read as the reverse complement.
GGTTAAGAACCACTGATCTACAGGAACACATTTACGCCCTACTGGGCATTGAAACACATCACCAGTGTACAAAACGGGTTATTTTCTGGCACATTTAAAAATCAATTCAAACGCATCAGCAATTAAAACATATCTTATGTGGTACTGTCAAAATTTAAATTGCAAAAAATTTATTAAAAGTGAAAAAATTAAATATGTGAACTTGTAGCACCCATTTCTACGCCGTATAAGCCAGTGGTACCCCTCGTAGTTGGTTGATTCGAGTGGAAATGGCAAGCATTTCATCGCCAGAACAGCTGAGCCACAGGTTTATAAAATCAAGCACTTAGGCATGGAGACTGTTTCTATAACCATTTGTGAAAGAAAGCACGTCGCCACTGGACTCTAGAGCAGTGGAGACGCGTTCTCTGGAGTGATGACTCACGCTTTTCCATCTGGCAATCTGATGATCGAGTCTAGGTTTGGAGGTTGCCAGGAGAACGCTACATTTCGGACTGCATTGTGCCGAGTGTGACATTTGGTGGAGGAGGAATTATGGTGTGGGGTTGTTTTTCAGAAGTTGGGCTTGGCCCCTTACTTCCAGTGAAAGGATCTTTGAATGCTCCAGGATATCAAAACATATTGGACAATTCCACGCTCCCAACCTTGTGGGAACAGTTTGGAGCGGGCCCCGTCCTCTTCCAACATGACTGTGCACCAGTGCACAAAGCAAGGTCCATAAAGACATGGATGACTGAGTCTGGTGTGGATGAGCTTGACTGGCCTGCACAGAGTCCTGACCTGAACTGACAACAACTCGTGAACTGGCAATTGTCGTTCAACTGTATATGCCCGTTCACTTACAGTGCACGGACGCCCGTATTGTTGATTCTGAAGGCCTCTAACTAACTTGGTACAGCATGGCAACATAAGCTAGCTGAATTCTGATTGGATACAAACTAAAACTAAAAACAACAGCACTGGAAGGAGCATAATATGACAAGAAGAGAATATGAATACTTTTAGACATTTAGGGGAAGGAAATAAAAAATTACTTTTATCTTTAATTATGATCATGATTCTGACTTTGCAGCATCGCGTGGACATCGGGGGCGGTACCTCTCGATTGGCAGACCGGGGTGCTGGTTCCTCTCTTTAAAAAGGGGAACCGGAGGGTGTGTTCTAACTACCGTGGGATCACACTCCTCTGCCTTCTCTGTAAGGTCTATTCAGGTGTACTGGAGAGGAGGCTACGCCGGATAGTCGAACCTCGGATTCAGGAGGAACAGTGTGGTTTTCGTCCTGGTCGTGGAACTGTGGATCAGCCCTATACTCTCGGCAGGGTCCTTGAGGGTGCATGGGAGTTTGCCCAACCAGTCTACATGTGCTTTGTGGACTTGGAGAAGGCATTCGACCATGTCCCTCGGGAAGTCCTGTGGGCAGTGCTCAGAGAGTATGGGGTATCGGACTGTCTGATTGTGGCAGTCCGCTCCCTGTATGCTCAGTGCCAGAGCTTGGTCCGCATTGCCGGCAGTAAGTCGGACACGTTTCCAGTGAGGGTTGAACTCCGCCAAGGCTGTCCTTTGTCACCGATTCTGTTCATAACTTTTATGGACAGAATTTCTAGGCGCAGTCAAGACGTTGAGGGGATCCGGTTTGGTGGCTGAAGGATTAGGTCTCTGCTTTTTGCAGATGATGTGGTCCTGATGGCTTCATCTGGCCAGGATCTTCAGCTCTCGCTGGATCGGTTCGCAGCTGAGTGTGAAGCGACTGGGATGAGAATCAGCACCTCCAAGTCCGAGTCCATGGTTCTCACCCGGAAAAGGGTGGAGTGCCATCTCCGGGTTGGGGAGGAGATCTTGCCCCAAGTGGAGGAGTTCAAGTACCTCGGAGTCTTGTTCACGAGTGAGGGAAGAGTGGATCGTGCGATCGACAGGCGGATTGGTGCGGCGTCTTCAGTGATGCGGACGCTGTATCGATCCGTTGTGGTGAAGAAGGAGCTGAGCCGGAAGGCAAAGCTCTCAATTTACCGGTCGATCTACGTTCCCATCCTCACCTATGGTCATGAGCTTTGGGTTATGACCGAAAGGACAAGATCACGGGTACAAGCGGCCGAAATGAGTTTCCTTCGCCGGGTGGCGGGGCTCTCCCTTAGAGATAGGGTGAGAAGCTCTGCCATCCGGGGGGAGCTCAAAGTAAAGCCGCTGCTCCTCCACATCGAGAGGAGCCAGATGAGGTGGTTCGGGCAACTGGTCAGGATGCCACCCGAACGCCTCCCTAGGGAGGTGTTTAGGGCACGTCCGACCGGTAGGAGGCCGCGGGGAAGACCCAGGACACGTTGGGAAGACTATGTCTCCCGGCTGGCCTGGGAACGCCTCAGGGTCCCCCGGGAAGAGCTGGACGAAGTGGCTGGGGAGAGGGAAGTCCGGGCTTCCCTGCTTAGGCTGCTGCCCCCGCGACCCGACCTCGGATAAGCGGAAGAAGATGGATGGATGGATGATCATGATTTCTGGTTCTGTTAGGCCAGCAGAGAAGGCCTTGCTGGCCCTGATGGCACACCACTGTATGATACCCATCAGGGATAAAGCAAGATTAAAATATGACCATTTTCCTCGCCAAAGTGGACCTATGATGATTTCAATCTACATTTAAAACACTTCCTTGTGGTTTCGATCAGAGATGCTCAAACTGGGGACCTAAACGTTTCAAAATTTTGCATCCTCCACATATCTAATCTGTCTCGGTAAAATGCGAAAGTGATCAGATGGTTACAGAACAAAACCCATTTTTCTGCAGAAAATGACCTTTGGAATGTTTCAAAGTTAAGAATGTACATAAAAGATGCAGAGTTGCATGTTAAGGGAATTAGGCTCACGGCTGTGTGACAATTTCGACTACCTTTTATTTATAATTATATTTAAAGCCGATTTAAGGCTAAATTCCTCACTCGTGGTGTTGTTGCATGGCACCATTGGCACAGTTCCACTTTGGCCCCTCGGAGGCAAAACGTTTGGACACCCATCGGGCTAGATCAGGGGTGTCAAACTCATTTTAGATCGGGGGCCACATGGAGGAAAAATCTACTGCCACGATTACTTAAAAATAAAGACAACTTCAGATCGTTTTCTTTGTTTAAAAATAGAACAAGCACATTCTGAAAATGTACAAATCATAATGTTGTTGGGTTATTTTTTTACACGTACATGTTGCTGTTAATAGTATTCTATCTTTATTTGTCATTATTTATACTTTCTGAATAAATTATGTAACAATGTTCATCAGTCAACTCATTCGTGTTAATTTTCAATCTATCAAGATAAAAAAAATGATAACAAAATCAAATTACAGTATGCTATTTATGTAGGTTGATAATTTTTCTCTACTGGTGCACTAACATCATGTGGTTTATTTTTTTTTTTTTACGTATGTACATACTTGCCAACCCTCCCGAATTTTCCGGGAGACTCCCGAAATTCAGCGCCTCTCCCGAAAACCTCCCGGGACAAATATTTTCAGCCGGAGCTGGAGGCCACGCCCCCTCCAGCTCCATGCGGACCTGAGTGAGGACAGCCTTTTTTCACGACAGGAGGACAACAGGGTGACAAGAACTAAATCATCCAGACTAGAGATAAATTGTATTATTATGTTTATCTTACCTAAAAATAAATATATTTAAAAAAACAACCCAAATACATTTTTACTATATTTTGCTAAAAACATCAAAATTAATTGTATTTTTATTTGTATTTTTTATGACTCCAGCCATAGAATTATACATTAAAATAAACATATTTGAAATAATTAATTTTAAATTATCATAATAATTAATTTAAAATGACCATATGTAATTATTAAAATAATTGCTTGTTTATCAACAACTTTAGCATTTTATTCATTACATTTTGAAGCTCTCAAAAGTTATGTTATATTCCTTAATATTTATATATATATATATATATATATATATATATATATATATATATATATATATATATATATATATATATATATATATATATATATATATATATATATATATATGTGTATGTATGTATGTATGTATGAAATACTTGACTTGGTGAATTCTAGCTGTCAATATACTCCTCCCCTCTTAACCACGCCCCCAACCACGCCCCTTCCTACCCCTGACCACGCCCCCACCTCCCGAAATCGGAAGTCTCAAGGTTGGCAAGTATGCGTATGTAGCATCATCTACAAAGATACAAATAATTGCTTTTGCGACATCTAGTGTACACATTTAGAACAGCAGTCACTTTCATTCAAAAATTTCGGCTCATTTTTATAATTAGCAAACTCATCCCGCGGGCCGGATAAAACCTGTTCGTTTGACACTGCTGGGCTACATGACGTTAAAGTGCATCCGGCTGTGGAGGCTCCTCTATGGGGGTCTTAGGAACCAGTTGTTCCTCCCAGGGAATTCAAGTCACAATTCGCTCCCAAGTTCTTTCCGACACTTAAAGCTGAGTTGAAAAACCACCAGTGACAGAATAGGTATTTTGTTGTATATTCTCAAAGCTTTGCCAATATACATTGATTGAGACCAGTCTAACCCTAGAACATTCTATTGCGCCTCCCAAAATGGTCTGTCTTCCCGATCCCACCACCCTCTCTCTCGTCCCATCTCTGTAGACAAAACAAATGCTAGTCAAAACACATTCCAAAGAACTCAAGGTTAACACACACTATACTTGCTGACAGAGCATCAAGAGAAGAAATGGAAAACACGAGCTGTTTTCAAATATGACAAAGAAATGGAAGAAGTACAACTTAAATTAGGATATATGTAAATATCTGCCTCCGACAGGTACTAGGAGGTTAACCCCTTTACTACTGTTACCCCAGGTGGCCCTTGGCAAAGGCCTAGAACCTGACTGCCCCCTAGCCAGGGATATGGTGAAGACCTCAACGGCGGAGCAGGCGGAAGACGGTAGATTTAAGGACTACCACAAAGTCACGCACAGGCATCCTCCATAAAGGGATACACCCCTACCAGGAGGATCGTCATACTCGTTAGAGTGGCCGCCGATGATGATGAGATCAGTGTTTTTTCAACCACTGAGCTACAGTCTGGTGTTCCGTGGGAGATTATGCAATTTCACCTATTTGGGTTAAAAATATTTTATGCAAACCAGTAATTATAATCTGCAAAAATAATGCCGTTGTTGAGTGTTTAGAGCTCAGCAGAGTAACCGTGTAATACTCTTCCATATCAGTAGGTGGCAGCAGGTAGCTAATTGCTTTGTAAGCGTCGTATCTAATGCTTAAACCAAAAATAAACAAAAGGTGAGTGCCCCTAAAAAAGGCATCGAAGCTTAGGGATGGCTATGGAAAACGAAACTGAAACTGAACTGGCTACAAAGTAAACAAAAACAGAATGCTGGACGACAGCAAAGACTTACAGCGTGAGGAGTAGACGGCGTCCACAAAGTACATCCGTACATGATGTGACATTCAACAATGTCCACACAAAGAAGGATAGCGTCCGCACAACTGAAATAGTCTTGATCGCTAAAACTAAGCAGGTGCGTAGAATATCGCTCAAAGGAAGACATGAAACTGCTACAGGAAAATACCAACAAAACAGGAAAAGCCACCAACATAGGAGCGCAAGACACTACACAAAGGAAAACAGCAAAAAACTCAAAATAAGTAACAGCGTAATGTGACAGGTCGTGACACTTACTTTGAGACAAGAGCTATAGTGATGCATGCTTGGTTATGGTTTGAATTCATATCCAACAATTGCAACAATGACTTTTTACTGTCAATATCAACTACGAGTTTACATTTTTAATGTATTCTGCTGGTGGTGTACCTCTGCATTTTTTCAATGAACAGAAATGTGCCTTTGCTCCAAAAAGGTTGAAAAACACTGGGCTAGATAATATGTATCGAATATGTTTTGGTGTACATTTTGCTCCACAGTCACTTTTATAACACATTTCTGGAGTCTGTCTGTGGTGTGCATTGCTGGTCGTGCCACTCTCCCAGTACACAGTGGCCGTGTGAGGTGTGACGAGCCAAGGAGATGCCGACCAGGAATTCGTTGAGCAAAGCTTTATTTGCTCAGACTGGAACTGCAGCTTCCAGGAGAAGAGTCTGGGTCTGATGTTACTCTCTGTTGTCTGCCAGGACAACTTTTCCTTAAAGACATTTTGCATGAAGACACTTCCTCTTTGTTGACCTCCTATCAGTGGTGGGTCCTATAGGATGTTGCAAATGTAATTATACTCCCAAGATTAAAATACAAACTCCTCATTCTTCTAAGATTCCCAATGCCTTCGGGATATTGTTACAGACGTTACAGCCTGTAATACACAGGTGTCAAACTCCAGCCCGCCACTTCATTTTTTTTGGCCCTCGAAAGCCAGGAAATAATATGTATCAATAAAGTACCGTAACTTTTCTTACTCAATGTATTTTTTCTTTCTACTCTGGAAGAAAAAAAATATGTACTCCATGTAATCGCAAATTATGTTAACTTAAATGTTGTCTAATTATGCAAAAATCTATTATCAAACATTCAAACCATTTTTTCAATATAAATAAATACTACTAATAATGATTTCAAGTTGTCCATCACATTGTTCAATGTAAAAGTAGCAATAGATATCATGGAAAAATTTTGAAATTTACTGTGGTTTTTACAGCATTTTCTCGAAATGAATTTTTTTTATTTTTTTTTACTGTAATAAATTGTGGTGCCTTTTTGGCATTTACAGTAATACACCGAAAAATCTACAGTTGTTGATTTGCGGTAAAAAAACTGACAGCTCAGGTGCCAACATTTTACTGTAAAATTGCAGGTTTTTTATTTACATAAAAAAAACTGTCAATTTCACAGTAACATTTTAAATGTGCTTTATAAATAAAGTTGATTTGATTTGATTTGATTCTGGCAACTGAGCTGCCTTTTTTTTTTTTTTTTTTTTTTTTTTTACCATAAAAACGACACTATTGTTTTTTAATTTACAGGAATACACTAAAATACACTAATACACTAATTAAATTATTGAAACTTACCATGTTTTTAAAAACACTTTTTTTTGTTGTTCAATCTACTAGTAAAATGCATTTTAAAAATGTGTAATAATAGGACTGCATTTACAGTAATACACCGAAAAATCTACGGTTGTTGATTTGCGAAAAAAAAGAAGAAGAAGAAAAAGTGGCAGCTCAGGTGCCAAAATTTTACTGTAAAATTTCAGGTTTTTTATTTAATATAAAAAAACTTATGTAAATTTTTCAGTAAAATGCATTTAAAAATGTGTAATTAAAGTTAAAAAAGTTAAAGTACCAATGATTGTCACACACACACTAGGTGTGGCGAAATTATTCTCTGCATTTGACCCATCACCCTTGATCACCCCCTGGGAGGTGAGGGGAGCAGTGGGCAGCAGCGGTGGCTGCGCCCGGGAATCATTTTGGTGATTTAACCCCCAATTCCAACCCTTGATGCTGAGTGCCAAGCAGGGAGGTAATGGGTCCCATTTTTATAGTCTTTGGTATGACTCGGCCGGGATTTGAACTCCCAACCTACCGATCTCAGGACGGACACTCTAACCACTAGGCCTCTGAGTAGGTAATAGTATTCCATTTACAGTAATACACCGAAAAATCTACGGTTGTTGATTTGCGGTAAAAACAAAACAAAAAAACAATCTGGCAGCTCAGGTGCCAAAATTTTACTGTCAAATTGCAGGGGGGGTTTTTTGCAATAAAAAAACTAATGTCCATTTTACAGTAAAATTCTGGCACCTGAGCTGCAAGTTTTTTTGTTTTTTTTTTGTTTTTTTTTTACCGCAAATCAACAACCGTAGATTTTTAAAATTGCAGGTTTTTTATTTACAGTAAAAAAAAAATAATGTCAATTTTACAATAAAATTCTGGCAACTGAGCTGCCGTTTTTTTTCTTTTTTTTTAACCATAAAAACAGCAGTATTTTTTTTTCCATTTACAGGAATATACACTAAAATACACTAATACACTAATGAAATTATTGAAACTTAACATGTTTTAAATTTTTTTAAATTTTTTAAATCTACTAGAAAAATGCATAAAAATATGTGTAATAATACTATTCCATCTACAGTAATATACACTAAATTACACTGATACACTAATGAAATTATTGAAACTTACCATGTTTTATTTTTTACATTTTTTTTTTTTTTTAAATCTACTAGTAAAATATATAAAAATATGTGTAATAATAGTATTCCATTTACAGTAATATACACTAAATTACACTAATACACTAATGAAATTATTAAAACTTACCATGTTTTTTTTTTTTTTACATTTTTGTTTGTTTTTAAATCTACTAGTAAATTGCATAAAAAAATTGTGTAATATGAGTATTCACTGTTAGAATGGGCCGTCTGGGGCCAAACATAACTGCGATGTGGCCCTAAGTGAAAACTACTTTGACACCTCTGCTGTAATGGGACTCTGGCACAAGTTCAACTCTTTACCAGCAAATGACCCAAATGGAGAGATCTGGTTGCCATTGACGTGCAAGAGGACTAAAGAAAGAACCAAAGATGGAAGACCATCTCTGGATGAGCTGTAATTGACATCTGGACATGAATCCAGGGAGTCCTTCATGATGCAATAACCCCCTCCAGAGTTCTGAGACCTGGTTTAGATTCAATCAGGCCCAAGCTAATAAGAAATGTACATGCTATAATTTACAGATACAGGTGTTTGTTTCTGGAGGCGTTTCCAGATCACATATAAAAGAATCGCGATTTATTTTCGAAAATGTACATTTTTGTCCCCGCTATTTTAAACAAACATTATATGTCAGGTTCAAACACTGATGACATCTATTAAACAAGACAAAAGGCAAAGAATTAAACAGAGACCGAATTCAATTTGGACTCATTTGAGGAGACACGCCTGGACACATTGTACCCTTGTACAGTATCTCAGCATGCTCTGCCAAAAGATGTCATGCCTCCTTCTTTTATTCTGGACCCTCCCCGACCACATGGCCACCTTTGTTTCCAAAGGACAAAGGTGGCAAAAAGTTCACAGAAAAGGTCGTAAACAATTCACAGGAAAGGTCAGTTCAAAAAGAGTTTGTAAAATAGTTCAAAAAGAGTTCCATAAAATAGTTCAAAGAGAGTTTGTGAAATACTTCAAAAAGAGGTCATCTGGAAATTGGGCAGATCCTGTTATCTCTCCGCTCTAAGTCCTTGGGCCAGAACAACATCCTTCTGTTGATTACCATACATGAAAGAACACAGACAACCCTTCATGTGGCTCTCCCCCTTACACAGTGGAGTTTTACGAGCCTTATTCTTGGTAGGCCTCAAAGACAGCCCCTGTCCTTTTGCCTGGAACTCATTTCAACACAAAGTTTTTTTGTGATAACTTACAAACAATTATTCTAACAATATGGATTCACCCGGTCACAACATTAGGTACATTTACACACTAGCCGATCGATTCAAAACTGCATAAAAAACTGCTTTAAGGAGCATTTACGTCACTGCATGTCAGTGTTATTATGTACGCCACGATTCTATGAAAGTAATACTTTGTCCTACCTTTTTTTTGTGTTTCCTCATAGCGCCTCGCCCTCTGATTTAATGCCCAAATAAGTACGTCCACCTTGCTGTGATGTCACAACGTAGCCAGACTGCAAAACCCCGCCGTGGAAGTCCCACTGTCATGCAAGGCACCGGTGCCAATCGTGTAGGCTTAATAAGGTTTTAATGACACAGTTGACAACAAAAGTTTCTCCCTCCTAATAGAACGTGATTTTTCAGCCACGTCCGTATCCTCCTCCCCCTCCTGCACCCGGTCGCTCACTGTTAAAGACAACACATGATTAGATTAACACGTACCACCTGTGCAATCTAATCATCTGCCAGCTGTGTCTCGCCGTCAGCACATGCCACGCCTCCGTCTGATGGCGCTCTGTTTTCAGCACCGTGGACAGAGGCGGTGACTTTTGCTCCTGAAAGCGCGCTGATCACACTCCCTTTCCACACTCGCAAACAGAGGCATCCGAAACCGTGTGAAAGCGCACGCCAATATGCGTTAATCTTATGATTTGATTTGTTTTATGTTGTGTTTTTGTCAGTGTTCTTCTGTGTTTAGTGTTTTAGTTCCTGTCCTGTGCTTTTATTTTGGCGGCTCCTCCGGTTTTGTTGGTGTTTTCCCTGTTTGCAATCAAAACTTAGATGATCCTTTTGCTACCTTCGTTGTCGGGACATTGTCATTATCTGTTCACTGGAGTACATAGGAGCCTTTTGATAGTCAGCCCAAATACGCACTACTTTGTGGACGCTGTCTGCTCCACATTTCCCGTGAGTGTTTTGCTGGGTTTCAATTTGTTAGTTTTTTTCTTCATAGTCTGCACTTCTTGGTTGCTCTCGCTTTTTGTTCATTTATCAATAAATATCCATTTTGACTGCACGCTGCTACCTCCTTCGTCTGCATCCTAAAAATGACTAGAGCCTCCTGCGTCTTCCACGAGGCGTCGCTTGTCATCGCTTGACACGTTCAACACGATTATCCAACTTTGTAACAAGTCAGAAAATTAAAAATTGATTATTGATCATAGAAAAGCTGTCTTGGGGGCAAAAAGCAGTCAGAAGTTTCTTTTTTTTTTGAATGGACGCATATCCGTCCGTCCCTGAGCGAGGGATCGGAATTGCGTATTAAGTGCTGTGCGCGCACTACAAACCAAGAACCACAGCGTTTGCAAACAAAGCTTGTCGCAGCTTCGCCTTCTCCAGTTCTCGTGAACCCAATATTATGTACCGCCTCGTGAGATGAGTGTATCCTCACACCCCTTATAGCAGCTTTTATTTTAGGTGCCAAATGGAGGATAATCTATTTCCAATTGGGCCGGGACTGGTAAAATCACGGCACGATAACTTAAAAATAAAGACAACTTAAGAATGTTTTTTTTGTTTAAAAATGTACCATTCTGAAAATGTATATGTTAGAATAATTGTTTGTAAGTTATCACAAAAAACTTTGTGTTGAAATGAGTTCCTGTCATGTCTTGGTGATCATGTTTAGTTTTGGCTATGTTCCGTTTGGTTTTTGCACTCTGTCAGTTCCTGTTTTTTCACTCCCTGTTTTGTTTCCATGACTACCAATCAGTCCACCTGTCCTCACGACTCACGCACCTGATTCATTTGAACTCACGCACCTGTTTTCAATCACCACATGACTATTTAAGCCTGTCATTTTCTGTTGGTCGGCCTGGAAACATCACATTCATGCTCTGCACTCTTGACACGCTGCTTACTCTGTCCAGGTCATAGTTCATGATGCTCTTTTCTTGCCACGTGTCAGGACTTGTACTATGGCGTGGTTTGTTCTCCCGTGGTGCAAATGATTTGGACCAGACATGGCGTGAAGGTGAAGACATATTTAATTTTAACACTCAAAAAAAAGAAACAAACAAAAGGCGCTCACAGTGGAAGTACAAAACTTGCCTATAAACACAAAACTTGCACAAATGCAGAAACTATGAACAATGAAACAAAAACACTAACTGTGGCATTAATAAACAAAAACTTACTTGGACGTGGCATGAAGTGCGCAGAGGTAAACAGATTGAGACGGGTATGATGTCGCCAGGGAGACTTCCTGGCAACAACGGGTTTAAATAATAGTGACATGATTAAAGACAGGTGCGTGAGTCGTGAGGGCAGGTGAAAACTAATGGGTTGCTATGGTGACAAACAAGAGTGCACAATGAGTCCAAACGTGGAACAGGTGAAACTAATGGGTAACCATGGAAACAAGACAAGTGAGTGAACAGCCAGAAACTAAAGAGTCCAATAACTAAACTAAACAAAACATGATTACACAGACATGACACCACGTAAGTTTTTTGTTTATTCAAGCCACTGTTTTGTACCTCCGCTGTGAGCGCCTTTTGTTTGTTCCTTTTTTTCCATAGTTCTGCCTTTGTGCTAGTTTTGATTTATTAGCCAAGTTTGTTCCCCGCCTTGTGCACGCCTTTTGTTTATGCTTTTTATAGTCTATTATTAAATCATGTATTTAACTTCACGCCATGTCCGGTCCATTTCTTATGCATCTCGGGAAAACAAACCACTCCATAGTCCACGTCCTGACAGTATGTCGCCAGCAGCATGAACTATGTCATTCTTGTTTGGTGTGGGTTCACAGTGTGGCGCATATTTGTAACAGTGTTAAAGTTGTTTATACGGCCATCCTCAGTGTGACCTGTATGGCTGTTGACCAAGTATGAAATGCATTCACTTGTGTGAAAAGCCGTAGATATTATTTGATTGGGCCGGCACGCAAAGGCAGTGCCTTTAAGGTTTATTGGCGCTCTGTACTTCTCCCTACAGCGTTTTAAAAAGTCATACATTATACTTTTTGAAACCGATACTGATCATTTTGAAACCGATACCGATAATTTCCGATATTACATTTCAAAGCATATATCGGCCGATAATATCGGACATCTCCCTTCATGACAAACTGAGCCACATGGGAGGAAAACAACACGTTATAGCTTGTTAACGTCCAATCAGATTGCTCTGATGCTGCATATTGAAAGGCTATCTCGGAATTGATACACTGCAAAAAGGCAGTGTTCAAAAACAAGAAAAAAAATTACAAAAATTAGGGGTATTTTATTTGAACTAAGCAAAATTATCTGCCAAAAGAACAAGAAAATTCGGCTTGTCAAGACTTTCCAAAACAAGTAAAATTAGCTAACCTCAATGAACCAAAAATACCTTAAAATAAGTATATTCTCACTAGTAAGAGACCTTTTTGCTCAATATGTTGGAAAATATTCTTAAATTAAGTAAATTCTAGTGCAGGGGTCGGCAACCCGCGGCTCAGCTGCATACTTGCCGACCCCCCCGATTTTCCCGGGAGACTTCCGGATTTCAGCGCCTCTCGCAAAAACCTCCCGGGATTAATATTCTCCGATTTACACCCTTAAGGGCGTGCCATGATGGTACAGCATCTAGCACCCTCTACAATCTGTATCAACAGCATGCCAGCCTAGCCTCTTGTTATATGCATCTTCTGCTTGCACATGTAACTGACAGCAAGGCATACTTGGTCAACAGCCACACAGGTTACACTGACTGGCCACATAAAACAACTTTAACACTCTTATTACTAATGCGCCACACTGTGAACCAAAACCAAACAAGAATGACAAACACATTTCGGGAGAACATCTGCACCTTAACACAACATAAACACAACAGAACAAATACTCAGAATCCCATGCAGCCCTGACTCTTCCGGGCTACATTATACACCCCTGCTACCACCAAACCCCACCCCCACCCCAACCCTGCTCCCTCACACATCATCTTGACATCTTGACATAATGATATGCGCTCGGCATCATGATTTTTTTTTTTTTAAATAGGAGGAAGTCCCGTGTCAAACATTACATATGAATTTTCAATTGAAAGGTGTTGACTATTTACAGTAATTGGAAAGGCAATGGGTAATTAGGCCTTATGCAAGCGGTGGTTTGGATTTGTGGAAAGGTCAAATGTGTGTGTGAGTGGCGGAGGAGGAGGCGGGCGAGGATGAGGGAGGGAAGGAGGGGGAGGAGGAGTAGTCGGATGCTGAGGAGGAGAGACGAGCAGCACGAAAGACAACAAGTGAGGAAACTGTTGCTCTGCACGCCAGCTCGCTCTGCTGCGGAAGTCCGCTTAACTCCCTCGCCAGAATAAGAGCCGTTTCTTTTTCATTACATTTTTTCTAACTTGCTTTGGGAGCCACCGTGCTGAAAGGACTTTCTTTAGGACTTTTGAAGAACATTCTCCTGGACCGCGAGGACCGACCACAGAAAAGCCTGAGTGAGTCCACTTTATTATTACTTAACAAGAGAGACGTTATTTAATTCAAACTAATTATGATTTTTTTTTTTTTTTTATATCTAATAAACAATTCCGATTGATACTGTGTTGGCCCTGTGATGAGGTGGCGACTTGTCCAGGGTGTACCCCGCCTACCGCCCGAATGCAGCTGGGATAGGCTCCAGCACCCCTCCCCGCGACCCCGAACGGGGCAAGCGGTAGGAAAATGGATGGATGGATGAAGGTTAAAGAACGCCTTTAAAGTATGGCGTATTTTTGTAATTTATCTCACTATAAATGAACCTTACCAATGCAACCTTATAAAAATCATTATAATAAATAATATTACACATTTTATTTATTTATTTTTTATTTAAATTTTGTATATATAGTGTGATTTAAAATTAATTTCCTTTTTCCGTCACTATTAAATACATTTTTTGCCAGTTGTTTTTCCTCTCCTGTATTTATTAATGTAGGCATTTACTTTTATTATCATTATTACTAGGATTATTACTACTATTTTGTATGTATTCATCCCATATCTGTTCATAAATTTATTATATGTATTTTGTTTACTTAAAGGACAATGCGCAGTTACATCCAAAAGATGGCTGCACCGGATGCTAATTTCCATCCTTTTACGGACGGAAATTAAAATTACATTAAAATGAAAATGAGGTAATAAAAAGCGATTTAAAATACAAAGTACGTGCAGAAAGTGCAAGTTGCAAATCAGTGTGCATTCTTTACAGTGTTTTAGCAGCAGTATATAAAGTTATTTATTAAACTAATCTCACATATTTATGTATAATTGTCCCTTTTTAAAAAAAAAAAAAAAACTAAATTTAATTGCTGCGACACGTTAAAGAAGTGTAACCATGTAACAAAAACAAATCATAACCCTGTTTTTATTTCCCCACTCTAGATTGTGCAGAAATTTCCCTCCGGATGGCTTTAAAGCAAAATTCCCTGCGTTTATGAAGAGTAGGCTCGTCCTATTCTGAGTGGAAAACGTCCATCGCACAAACACCTGCGAGCCCGTCCGAACCCGACGGGAGAAGCTCCGAGGGAGGAATAAAGGAGCGGCTGTTTGTGAGCTTCCACTGCCTGGACCTGCCGAGAATGTGGTGGGTGAGATGAACTCCAGTGGGAATACTGTAGACCCCACCTGACAGCTCTCCGCCTCAGCACACAAGAGCGTTGTGGCCCCCGCAGACAAAACAACCCGCGAGGACGTCCGCCGTCCCTTCAAATGTAGCCGAGTGCTCAGATAAATTGAAATAAATGCACTAGCAAAATCTCCCACGTCCTCCCAAACCTATTTGCAGCATTCCGGTCGTGACGTTCCACCAAGACCTCAGCCTGGCCGGCACAAGCGTCCCAGCCAAGGGGGAGGAGGACTTCCTCACGCTGGCCGCTTCTCGGCTGAGTCGCAAGAAGCGCGTGATCGGAGCTGGAGTCGGCGTGGCCATGGTCCTGGTCCTGCTGGTGGCCATCCCCCTATTGGTCCACACCACCAAGGGGGGCGGGTCCGGGGGTGTGGGCACGCACTACGAGATGCTCGGGAGCTGCAAGATGGTGTGCGACACTTTCACCCCCCCTCAAGGGGAGCTGGCAGGCGCCTCCCCGCAGCCCCCGGACTTGGCAAACCGCAGGGGCAAACCGGGTTTCAGAGGAACCGCGGGACTCCCTGGTCCCCCGGGTCCTAAGGGCTCCCCTGGAGAGCCGGGGAAGCCCGGTCCGCCTGGTCCGCCCGGGCCTGGACCCGGTGGCTACGGCCCGTCCTTGTACACGCCCAAGATCGCCTTCTACGCCGGCCTGCGGAAGCAACACGAAGGCAGCGAGGTCCTGAAGTTCGACGACGTGGTGACCAATGTGGGGAACTACTACGAGCCCAGTACGGGCAAGTTCACCTGCCCTCTGCCTGGCATCTACTACTTCACCTACCACGTACTCATGAGAGGAGGGGATGGCACCAGCATGTGGGCTGACCTCAAGAAGAACGGGCAGGTGAGTATGCAGCTCATCACAATTAATTGTGTAAAACCGCAGATTAATCGCACATTTGTTTGGACCTTTACCTTAAAGAATCAGAATCAGAATACCTTTATTGTCATTGTATGGAAACAACGAAATTGGACAGCAATCCAGCTCAGTGCTTTTAAAACAAACCTACATAAAATAGTCTTAAGACAACAACAATAATAATTTAAAATTTAAAAACATAAAATGTTAAAAACATATTGCACAGTAGATCTTTGTCAGAGGTAAGCAAGTAATAAAGTGGTGAATGTTCAGGTAAGTGCAGAGTTTAGGGCAATAACAGTTTTTCAGTCTATTTGT
Source organism: Nerophis lumbriciformis (assembly GCF_033978685.3). NCBI lineage: Eukaryota > Metazoa > Chordata > Actinopteri > Syngnathiformes > Syngnathidae > Nerophis > Nerophis lumbriciformis. Next base: position 13,117,523 of record NC_084565.2, on the reverse strand, counting down.
CCTTGCTTTGATGGTCTTATAGCGCCTCCCTGCGGGCAAGAGTTCAAGCCAGTGGTGACCTGGGTGGGATGAGTCCCTGAGGATGCTGTTTGCTCTCCGGTTGCAGTGTCTCTTATACAGGTCCTCTAGAGAAAAGCAGGTTGCTTCAGGGCAGGGGTGTCCAAACGTTTTGAGTTAGAGGCCGCATTGGGCTAAAAAGCATGTAAAGTAACTGTCTGTCCCCGGGGTCGGCAACCTAAAATGTTGAAATATTGGACCAAAAATACAAAATAAATCTGTCTGGAGCCGCAAACAATAAAAAGCCTTATATAAGTCTTATAATAAAGGCAACCAATTATGTAAGTGTCTATATTAGCCTACTATCAAAATGACTATGAGTAAAACAGAGGCTTTTCAGAGGGTGAGATAACTCCTGGAAATGACTAACTTAGAATGGCCAAAGGTATAGATGTGTGTGTCCAAGTTAAAGAAAACGCCAGTCAGGCTGTCTTCCTCTAATGGATTTATTACAACCTTTATAAGCTGGCTAACGTTTGCTGTGGTCTGGAACAACATGGCACACAAACAACTATGAGAAATGCAGCCAATACGACATACAGATAATGTGTCATGAGATATGCAAATGTGAATTAAATACACAGAGGACATAAGTGAAGGAAATTAAATTAACTCAAATATAGCTACAAACGAGGCATAATGATGCAATATGTACATACAGATAGCCTAAATAGCATGTTAGCATCGATTAGTTTTCAGTCGTGCAGTGACCAAATGTGCCTGATTACGGGTCTTACAGCATAGCGTTTCGACTCGTAAGGTTTCTTCTTTCGTCACTCCAAGCAACGTTTGTAAGTTTTACAATATAACTAAAACTGTTCATACTTACTAAACCGTCCCATGTGTGACGTCTGTAGGAGTGTTTTCACGCATATTTGTGCGTGCTATCGTAATGTAAAGACGCTAGCGTCGTTAGCATTAGCTAATATGCTAACACGTTTACAAGTGTCTGTGTCTGTATTATTAACTTACAATTACATTATTTTTGTATTGTTTCAGTTTCACAAATTCCTCAATAAATCCACGGTGACGTTTTGGTGAATTTACTGAGTCTGTTTAGCTGATTGGAGAGCTAGCTTCCGCAGCTAGTGGGTCCGTGACGATGACTTCTGTTTTGTTTGATCCGCCGTTTTACTGCCGTGTTACAGCCATCGTTTGGAAACAATTACGGTATGTAAATAAACATTCACAGATTATTTCTGTGTAAATAACTCATTTCACAACGTATATATCTGCGGCTTATAGTCTGGTGTGGTTAATATATCGAAAAATATGTTTTTCTATTCAAATTTAGTGGGTGCAACCTATATCTCGGAAAATACGGCAATATACTTTACCTCATGGGGTAGTTTTTTTGGATACAGTTTATTCATCTAGACCTCAATTATATTTGTCCAAGAGACAGATTTTTTCTCAGTAGACACTATAAGAGTTTTAAAAAATAATGTTTTTTTTATAATAATAATATAATATTTGGATTTACTTTAATCATCAATAATATTTGGTTGTCAATAAAGACTCCATTTGAGGTCCTTTTTGAAGAGTTTTCACTTCAAACACTGCAAAATGGACATACAGATGTAAAGTATGATAAGACATAACTTACATGAGATAAAAAAATAACGTGTGACATTCCAACATAAAATAAATGCATCAAAATACAGAATTAGAATTAAAATAATCATATAACATGTCATTAGTCACTTAAATTTAAAGTCTGTTTATAGGTTTTCCTTTTACTTCAGAGTAAATATAGATTAGCTGATAGAATTATCAATACAATTCATAATAATGCATACATATAATATTATTATTATGAGTTTTTTTTAAATTATTTTATTATTATTATTATTTTATTATTATCATTTTTATAATATTTATTATTATTTTCATAAATAATAATCATATATTTTGATTATCAATAATAATTGGTTTTCAATAAAGACTCCAGTTGAGGTCCTTTTTGAAGAGTTTTCACTTCAAACACTGCAAAATGGACACACAAATATAAAGTATGATAAGATATAACTTACATGAGATAAAAAATAATGTGTGACATTCCAACATAAAATAAATGCATCAAAATACAGAATTAGAATTAAAATAATCATATAACATGTCATTAGTCACTTGAATTTAAAGTCTGTTTATAGGTTTTCCTTTACTTCAGAGTAAGTAGAGATTAGCTGATAGGATTATCAATACAATTCATAATAATGCATACATATAATATTATTATTATTTGTTTTTTAAAATTATTTTATTATTATTATTATTTTATTATTATCATTTTTATAATATGTATTATTATTTTTATAAATAATAACATTATTATTTTGATTATCAATAATAATTGGTTTTCAATAAAGACTCCAGTTGAGGTCCTTTTTGAAGAGTTTTCACTTCAAACACTGCAACATGGACATACAGATATAAAGTATGATAAGATATAACTTACATGAGATAAAAAAATAACGTGTGACATTCCAACATAGAATAAATGCATCAAAATACAGAATTAGAATTAAAATAATCATATAACATGTCATTAGTCACTTGAATTTAAAGTCTGTTTATAGGTTTTCCTTTTACTTCAGAGTAAATATAGATTAGCTGATAGAATTATCAATACAATTCATAATAATGCATACATATAATATTATTATTATTAGTTTTTTTTAAATTATTTTATTATTATTATTATTTTATTATTATCATTTTTATAATATTTATTATTATTTTCATAAATAATAATCATATATTTTGATTATCAATAATAATTGGTTTTCAATAAAGACTCCAGTTGAGGTCCTTTTTGAAGAGTTTTCACTTCAAACACTGCAAAATGGACACACAGATATAAAGTATGATAAGATATAACTTACATGAGATAAAAAATAATGTGTGACATTCCAACATAAAATAAATGCATCAAAATACAGAATTAGAATTAAAATAATCATATCGGATGTGAGTGTGAATGTTGTCTGTCTATCTGTGTTGGCCCTGCGATGAGGTGGCGACTTGTCCAGGGTGTACCCCGCCTTCCGCCCGATTGTAGCTGAGATAGGCTCCAGCGCCCCCCGCGACCCCAAAGGGAATAAGCGGTAGAAAATGGATGGATGGATGGATATAACATGTCATTAGTCACTTGAATTTAAAGTCTGTTTATAGGTTTTCCTTTACTTCAGAGTAAATATAGATTAGCTGATAGGATTATCAATACAATTCATAATAATGCATACATATAATATTACTATTATTTGTTTTTTAAAATTATTTTATTATTATTATTATTTTGTTATTATCATTTTTATAATATGTATTATTATTTTTATAAATAATAACATTATTATTTTGATTATCAATGATAATTGGTTTTCAATAAAGACTCCAGTTGAGGTCCTTTTTGAAGAGTTTTCACTTCAAACACTGCAACATGGACATACAGATATAAAGTATGATAAGACATAACTTACATGAGATAAAAAAATGACGTGTGACATTCCAACATAAAATAAATGCATCAAAATACAGAATTAGAATTAAAATAATCATATAACATGTCATTAGTCACTTGAATTTAAAGTCTGTTTATAGGTTTTCCTTTACTTCAGAGTAAGTAGAGATTAGCTGATAGGATTATCAATACAATTCATAATAATGCATACATATAATATTATTATTTGTTTTTTAAAATTATTTTATTATTATTATTTTATTATTAGCATTTTTATAATATTTATCATTATTTTTATAAATAATAACATTATTATTTTGATTATCAATAATAATTGGTTTTCAATAAAGACTCCAGTTGAGGTCCTTTTTGAAGACTTTTCACTTCAAACACTGCAACATGGACATACAGATATAAAGTATGATAACATATGACTCAAATGAGGTTAAAAAAAATAACGTGTGACATTCCAACATAAAATAAATGCATCAAAATACAGAATTAGAATTAAAATAATCATATAACATGTCATTAGTCACTTGTATTTAACATCTGTTTATAGGTTTTCCTTTACTTCAGAGTAAATAGAGATTAGCTGATAGGATTATCAATACAATTCATAATAATGCATACATGCAATATAATTATCTTAGTAACTTGCTCTTCCGGGTTCTTCAGACCACCAATTACGGACATGACCGCCTCGTTCATCTTTCTGAACAATGATTTATTTTGCAATAAATGTTTTTTGTGTTCGTTTTCAGTCATTTCTGTCCTTCCCGGCTGCTGCTCTTTAGCAGGTGATTAGATAAGCCAGCCCAGGTGTGCCATCTACGCACCTGTCGCTAATCCCGAAACCGGTCCTGGCACACCCCGCTTCGCTGCAGGTCCGCAGGCCACGCCCCCCCACGATAATATTATTATTTGTATAATATTATAAGTGCGTTTGTACAGTAATTCTCCCACTGTGTTTAAACATTAGTGGCACCTCCGTTTCTAACTTTAATGGCGGGTCTTTGAACGCACCGCAGCTATGCTTAATCGGATGCAAAAGTGAAACTTGTACATAACCTTCTCCTATGCTGCCAAAATATATATTTATCATATTTTACCTTTCTTCCATCACCTCATCCCTGTTCCAAAATGTGCGTGTGTGTGAATGCATAAAGGTGAGCGTTGACGTTGTTATAACATATGTGTTAAGGGAAGTGTTCCAAATGAGGTCTGCTGCTCTCCAAGTGGAACAAACCATTTTGTATTTCCAATAAGGGGAGGTGGAGGTAGTCTTAGACATTACTAATTAGCTTTAACAGTTGTATTCATCTTATATTAACAGTTATGACATGCACTTGGGGATAGGCTGATTAACAACCCCAAAAGGGAAAAGCGGTAGAAAATATATGGATGTTCTTCTTTTTTATAAACTACATACTGTATTTTTTGGACCAGGGGCGTCACTAGCTTTTAAGGACAGGGGGGGCTTAGCCCCCAGGAGATGCACAAAACTTCACAAACGGCAAACAAAAACTTAGAAAGTATTCATTGTTATTATTATTATTTAAAAAAAATGCACGAGACGAAATGAAATGCTCCGGGACGATGGCTTTTAACCATTTTTTTTCTTTTTCTTTTTATGTATTTATTCATTTTACATTTTATATTAAATGTCTTGGTTTTTCCTCCCTCTGAAAATCCTATGAAATTTTTAACAAGCCATCCTATAATAATACAACAGCTATTAATGTAACAATACAATAAAACAAATATATTTAATTATGTTTTTTTCCATTATTTTAACAATAGGCTAATGTATATTACTTTATATAGATGCTACAAGAAACACAAAACTTAAAAACTAAATTATTTACAATTGCACACACAAGGTTTCGTGCAGCTTCACTCATTGTAAAGGAAGATAATGTGCTTCGTACACCTGCAGGACCGCAAGCAAGGTCGCAGAGAAAATGCGGACTGGAATTTGAGTGAAGTGGGCATTTTCTATATGAACAAGTGGAATGGATTGGATACCGACGCACTAAAGGGGCTCTCTACCTTACGCTACGAAGTGAGGGGAAACTGAGTGAATAATAACAGGTTATATGATTATTTATTTAAACTCATCATATTCGGGCCACTTTATAATGACTATGTCAGCATGTATTTGTAAAAAACAAACAAAAAAACACCAAATTATTTAGGGGGGCTTAAGAATATTTTAGGGGGGCTTGAGCCCCCCTAAAATATGCCTAACAACGCCAATGTTTTGGACTATAGGCCGCAACCACTAAATTTTAGGGACATTTTTTTTTCTCTATATATTAGCCACACCAAACTATAAGTCACAGATACATATGTTACGAAATGAGTTATTTACACTGAAATATTTTGTAAATGTATATTCAGTTCCTTAATTGTTTCCAAACGGTGCCTGTAACACGGCAGTAAAACGGCGGATCAGACAAAACAGGAGTCATCGTCGTGGACCCGCTAGCTGCGCAAGCTATCTCTCCACTCAGCTAAACAGACTCAGTAACTCCTTGGTGACATTTTGGTGAATTTACTGAGGAATTTGTGAAACAGAAACAACACCAAAAAAATGCCAATGTAAGTTAATATTACTAACACAGACACTCGTAAATGTGTTAGCATATTAGCTAATGCTAACTACGCTAGCCTTAATATATTACGATAGCACGTGCAAATATGCAAGAGAATAGTTCTACAGACATCTCACATGGGACGGTTTAGTAAGAAAGAACAGTTTTAGTTCTATTGTAAAACTTACAAACGTTGCTTGGAGCGATGAAAGGAAGAATCCATTCGGGGAAAAACGATATGGACGTCTAGAAGACTGAATGGCACTTCTACTTCCGGTTGAAAGCACTAAATGGAAGGACACTGCAACATCTGCAGTGAGCGTCCAAAAGATGGCGTCAAAGCACAAACAATAACACACCTTCTCAGTGTATTTGCTTGGGTTTAATGAAAAGTATTGAACACAAAACGTTTTGGCTGTTATCGAAGAAAAATTTATAAATTAGCCGCATCGTTTCATAAGTCGCAAAAAAACTTCAAACTTTACTAAAGCCCAGGGGCCCCCGTGTGCTTGGCTCCCCGGGAAAACATCCCCACTCAACGCCCCCAATTACTCTCTCTCCCGCTCTCTCTCTCTCTCACACACACACACACACACACACACACACACACACACACACACACACACACACACACACACACGCACACATTCTTGTATTGGTTACCTTCTTGAGACCTCCGAAAAATGCCCACTTCTTTAGGACCACCCTTTCTAGATATATAAAGATTTGTATTTACAACATTAATAATAAATACATACTATGCATATACAAAAACAATTGTTGTGCAAAATTAGTTGGAATTTCACAAGAAAAAGGTCGCAATTTCACAAGAAAAATTTAGAATTTTGGCAGTATTATAATAAAAGTCATAATTTTATTCAACGCAAGTCAAAATTATACAAGAAAAACTGAACATTATGATAAAAGTTGGAATGGGGGTAAATTTTACAAGAGAACCTTAAAATTTTGACAATTTTATGAAAAGTCAAAATTTTACTCGACAAAAGTCACTATAAGAAAACTTAAAAATGTTGGCAATATTATAATAATAATATGAATTTTACTTGGCAAAATGATGACAGAAGTCAGAATTTTACTCCAAAAATTTCACTATTTTATAAAAACCAAAAAAAGGGGGCAATATCGTGATAAAAGTCTGAATTTTTTATGACACGTGTCACCATTTTGCAATAAAAAGTAATAACTTTACGAGAAAATATTGCAATATTACAGAAACGGAAAGAATATGAGAAATGTTATTAGAAAAAAAGTCGACACATTGTGAGAAAAAGACTGCTTTTAGTTCATTTAGATTTTTTTGAATTTTTTGTTTGTAATTGGAATTTAATCTTCATTATTTACTTCAAGTTATTACAGTATGTCTCTATATACATATTCATTTAATTAATTTTGGCCAAAGGGGGCGCATTTCAATTTCTTACACACACTTGTTATTTCATATGTTGGCCAGAGGGGGAACACTTTTAAAACCGACACACAGTCAATTTGAAAAATCCCTCCTTTTTGATACCACCCTCATTTAGATAGATTTCACCACCAGGGGTGCAAATGAGACCTTTTCCGTATTGGGACCTGATTTCGGTCCTACGTTGTTCACCGGTCCTCATATGGAAAGTACTTTTTCTTGTTGATGTCTCAAGAAGGGTAGAAATACAAGAACACACACACACACACACACACACACACACACGCACGCACGCACGCACACCCACACACACACTCTTGTATTGGTTACCTTCTTGAGACCTCCGAAAAATGCCTACCTCTTTAGGACCAGCCTTTCTAGATATATAAAGATTTGTATTTACAACATTAATAATAAATACATACTGTCATGACTGGGTCTTGGGTGTGTGCTTTTCCGGGGTGCAACGGAAAGTTGGCTCGGGCGAGACGGGAATGAAGGTACATGATTTATTTATTATTATCAAAAAAAAGGAATAAATGAAAGCGCGCACAGTGGCGGAGAATAAACTATGAAACCAAAAGACTATAGCAAAAAAGTACAAATGAAAAGCACGCACAGTGGCGGAGAACAAACTATGAAAAACAAAAAGACTATAAACATGGAACAAAAACTTACTTGGCTTAGACAAAAATAGTTGCATGAAGAATGGACATGGGAAGAAGTGCCAGGCATGGACAGAGCATAAATGTGGTGAGGTCGTCAGAACGACAAACTGAAAAGAATGAACTTAAATACTATGGACATGATTAACGAAAACAGGTGCGTGACTCAAAACATGAAACAGGTGCGTGACGTGACAGGTGAAAACTAATGGTTGCTATGGTGACAAACAAGAGTGCACAATGAGTCCAAACGTGGAACAGGTGAAACTAATGGGGTAATCATGGAAACAAGACAAGGGAATGAAAAGACAGAAACTAAAGAGTCCTATAACTAAACAAAACATGACTTAAAACAAAACATGATTACACAGACATGACAGAACCCCCCCTTACGGACAGATCCCAGATGTCCAAGAAAAAAATTAACAAGAGTCATAGGAGGGCGGGAGGGGGACATGGCGGTGGGTCGCCAGCCCAAGTGGCCCCGAATCCATCGAAGCATAGTCATGTGGCGGCGGCGAGTGGAACGCCGCTGCAGCAGGCGAGGTGGGCGACCCGGGACGGGCCACATCCGTGGCCGACTGGGAGGTGGGCGCACTTGGCGTGGCGGGCGACCAGGTAGCGGCCATATCCGTGGCCGACGAGGAGACAGGCGCGTCATCATCTTTGCAGGCGCTGAAGCTTGGCGTGGTGAGTCAGGCGGCGAAGCTCGGCGTGGCGCATCAGGCAGCGGGTCTTGGTCTTGGCGTGGGGCTTGGTCTTGGTCTTGGCGTGGGGCTTGGTCTTGGTCTTGGCGTGGGTCTTGGTCTTGGTCTTGGCATGGCGGGTCTTGGTCTTGGCATGGCGGGTCTTGGTCTTGGCATGGCTGGTCTTGGTCTTGGCATGGCGGGTCTTGGTCTTGGCATGGCGGGTCTTGGTCTTGGCATGGCGAGTCTTGGTCTTGGCATGGCGGGTCTTGGTCTTGGCATGGCGGGTCTTGGTCTTGGCATGGCGGGTCTGGGTCTTGGTCTTGGCATGGCGGGTCTTGGTCTTGGTCTTGGCATGGCGGGTCTTGGCGTCGTGGAGCTGCGACTGGCGGCACTTGGCGTCGTGGAGCTGCGACTGGCGGCACTTGGCGTCGTGGAGCTGCGACTGGCGGCACTTGGCGTCGTGGAGCTGCGACTGGCGGCACTTGGCGTCGTGGAGCTGCGACTGGCGGCACTTGGCGTCGTGGAACTGCGACTGGCGGCACTTGGCGTCGTGGGGCTGCGACTGGCGGCACTTGGCGTCGTGGGGCTGCGACTGGCGGCACTTGGCGTCGTGGGGCTGCGACTGGCGGCACTTGGCGTCGTGGAGCTGCGACTGGCAGCACTTGGCGTCGTGGAGCTGCGACTGGCGGCACTTGGCGTCGTGGTGCTGCGACTGGCGGCACTTGGCGTCGTGGAGCTGCGACTGGCGGCACTTGGCGTCGTGGAGCTGCGACTGGCGGCACTTGGCGTCGTGGTGCTGCGACTGGCGGCACTTGGCGTCGTGGAGCTGCGACTGGCGACACTTGGCATGGTGGGTCTTGGCGTGGAGGGTCTTGGTCTTGGACTTGGCGTGGAGGGTCTTGGTCTTGGACTTGGCGTGGAGGGTCTTGGTCTTGGACTTGGCGTGGAGGGTCTTGGTCTTGGCGTGGAGGGTCTTGGTCTTGGACTTGGCGTGGAGGGTCTTGGTCTTGGACTTGGCGTGGAGGGTCTTGGTCTTGTACTTGGCGTGGAGGGTCTTGGTCTTGGCGTGGAGGGTCTTGGTCTTGGACTTGGCGTGGAGGGTCTTGGTCTTGGCGTGGAGGGTCTTGGTCTTGGACTTGGCGTGGAGGGTCTTGGTCTTGGACTTGGCGTGGAGGAGCTGGTGCTAGCCTTGGTGCGGCGACAGGTGCTAGCCGTGGAGCAGCTACAGGTGCTAGCCGTAAAGCTGCGACAGGTGCTAGCCGTGGTGCTGCGACAGGTGCTAGCCGTGGAGCTAGCCTTGGAGCAGCTAGCCGTGGTACTAGCCTTGCAGCAGCTAGCCGTGGTTCTAGCCGTGGTGCTGCTACTGGTGCAGGTGGAGGTGGCCTAGCTGGGGGTTGCGACTTGGCATGGCAAAAGACCGGTGGTGGTGGCCATGCTGGAGGCTGTGGCTTGGCAGGTCGGAAGATTGGTGGTGGCGGCCGTGCTGGAGGCTGTGGCTTGGCATGGTCATGCTGAGCCACCCCACCTAAACAATTCCCAGCCCTAGCCCCCCCCTCAAGGGGCGGATACCAGACGCGCTCCCTGCGGTCTGGAACTCTCTCTAGGGGTGGGCGGAGGGAAGCAGAAACTTCCCCTTTAAATTGTCCAAAATGTCTATTTTCTACCTGTGATATTGTGGGTGAAAAACATTTTTTTTGTGACTTGGGCGTGACTTGAGTCCTGGGGGGCGGGGAATCAAAAGAAAAAGAATTCAGAAAAAAAAAATCCTGGTTTTTGACGTCATTAGGGCGAAGCCGGGCTGGCTGCTGCTTGCTTCCGCCCGGAGGGGGAGGGGCATGTGGGAGCGGCGTGTCCTGCAGGCTCGCGGAAGTTCTACCTGACGTCCTTCGTCGGGAGCGGCGCTTCCGGCACTGCGCTGCGTCCCCGCATTCCTGGGACCAAATGGAGTCTCTGTACTCCACGGAGGAGTAGCGCAGAGTTTCCTCCTCCATCGCGCACAGGACCGCCCAAGAAGCCTCGTCCAAATTGTCCAACTCGGCCAACTTACGTGCGGAAAAGCGGGTCTGCTGGCGACCTACTGTCAAGACTTGGTCCGGGGTGTTTGCTTTTCCAGGATGCAACGGAAAGTTGGCACGGGCGAGACGGGAATTAAGGTACATGGCGGGTTTTAATATATCAATTTAATATATAAAAAAAAAAGGGATAAATGAAAGCGCGCACAGTGGCGGATAATAAACTATGAAACCAAAAGACTATAGCAAAAAGTACAAATGAAAAGCACGCACAGTGGCGGAGAATAAACTATGAAAAAACAAAAAGATTATAAACATGGAACAAAAACTTACTTGGCTTGGACAAAAAAGGAGCAGCGTGAACATGGACATGAAACAATGGACGGAGCATAAATGTGGTGTGAGGTCGTCAGAACGACAAACTGAAAAGAATGAACTTAAATACTATGGACATGATTAACGAAAACAGGTGCATGACTCAAAACATGAAACAGGTGCGTGACGTGACAGGTGAAAACTAATGGTTGCTATGGTGACAAACAAGAGTGCACAATGAGTCCAAACGTGGAACAGGTGAAACTAATGGGGTAATCATGGAAACAAGACAAGGGAATGAAAAGACAGAAACTAAAGAGTCCTATAACTAAACAAAACATGACTTAAAACAAAACATGATTACACAGACATGACACATACTATGCATATAAAAAAACAATTGTTGTGCAAAATTAGTTGGAATTTCACAAGAAAAAGGTCGCAATTTCACAGGAAAAATTTAGAATTTTGGCAGTATTATAATAAAAGTCGTCATTTTATTCAACGCAAGTCAAAATTATACAAGAAAAACTGAACATTATGATAAAAGTTGGAATGGGGGTAAATTTTACAAGAGAACCTTAAAATTTTGACAATTTTATGAAAAGTCAAAATTTTACTTGACAAAAGTCACTATAAGAAAACTTAAAAATGTTGGCAATATAATAATAATAATATGAATTTTACTTGGCAAAATGATGACAAAAGTCAGAATTTTACTCCAAAAATTTCCCTATTTTATAAGAACCAAAAAAAAGGGCCAATATTGTGATAAAAGTCTGAATTTTATATGACACATGTCACCATTTTGCAATAAAAAGTAATAATTTTACGAGAACATATTGCAATATTACAGAAACGGAAAGAATATGAGAAATGTTATTAGAAAAAAAGTCGACACAGTGTGAGAAAAAGACTGCTTTTTGTTTATTTATTATTTATTATTTATATATTTTTAAATTTTTTGTTTGTAATTGGAATTTAATCTTCATTATTTACTTCAAGTTATTACAGTATGTCTCTATATACATATTTATTTAATTAATTTTGGCCAAAGGGGGTGCATTTCAATTTCTTACACACACTTGTTATTTCATATGTTGGCCAGAGGGGGAACACTTTTAAAACCGACACACAGTCAATTTGAAAAATCCCTCCTTTTTGATACCACCCTCATTTAGATAGATTTCACCACCAGGGGTGCAAATGAGACGTTTTCCGTATTGGAACCTGATTTCGGTCCTAAGTTGTTCACCGGTCCTCATATGGAAAGTACTTTTTCTTGTTGATGTCTCAAGAAGGGTAGAAATACAAGAACACACACACACACACACACACACACACACACACACACACACACACACACACACACACACACACACACACACACACACACACACACACACGAGCAAAAGTTTGTAACTTCGAGGCATGTTTTTTCTAAAAGTTTTGATAGAGTTTTGAATTGTACAACTTTAGGATTATTGAACTTTATAAGTTACACCTCAATTGGATGAAAAAGTCCTTCACCCAGATAAGTTGCTTCTTGACAATCAATAAAAGTAACACTGACCAACTGATAAAAAAAGAGCCTGGGAACCATTTTGCAGTTCTAACTTTAATTTTAGAAAGGCTAAGCACAAGGACACAAGTATTTCTAAAAAGAAGTGATGTATATACAGAAAAGAACTAAATGTCCACAATGGACAGATACCTATCGTAATACCTGGACTAACCTATGGGAGACAGCATTGTTCTGCAGGGCACTTACCCTATTTTTTGGACTATAAGGAGCAATTAAAATCCTTGAATTTTCTCAAAAATCGACAGTGCGCCTTATAACACGGTGCGCCTAATGTATGCATTAATTCTGGCTGTGCTGACTGACCTCGAAGCAATTTTATTTGGTACATAGTGTAATGATAAGTGTGACCAGTAGATGGCAGTCACACATAAGAGATACCAGAGAGGATGGACAACTAGAATTTGCAATTACCGTGAATGCGCAATTTCCACGGTGGGTGGAGTGTGTGGATGTTGGAATTGTTCGAATCGGATGGGAAATGTGGAATATGGAGAGGTTTGTATATTTCCCAGTCATTTTTAATGAGGATAAATTCCTGGTAATTCCGGGTAATCAGGAAATGTTCAGAACCCGGAAACAAACTGGCTTGAATGTCCAGGGCGAGTGAATCGGATAAGAAATGTGGGATATGGAGAGGTTTGTATATTGCCCAGTCATTTTTAATGGGGGGAAATTCCTGGTAATTACGGGTAATCAGGAAATGTTCGGAACCGGGAAACATGCTGGCTTGAATGTCCAGGATGAGTCAGTGTGTGGATGTTGTAAACGGTTTGAATCTGATGAGAAATGTGAAATACGGAGAGGTTTGTATATTGCCAATTCATTTTCAATAGCGGGAAATTCCTGGTAATTCCGAGTAATCTGGAAATTTTTGGAACCAGGAAACATGCTGGCTTGAATGTCCAGGATGAGTGGAGTGTGTGGATGTTGGAACAATTTGAATCTGATGAGAAATGTGGGATATGGAGAGGTTTGTATATTGCCCAGTCATTTCCAATAGCTGTAAATTCCGGGTAATCAGGAAATTTTCTAAACCGGGAAACAAGCTGGCTTGAATGTCCAGGGCGAGTGAATCGGATAAGAAATGTGGGATATGGAGAGGTTTGTATATTGCCCAGTCATTTTTAACGGGGAAATTCCTGGTAATTACGGGTAATCAGGAAATGTTCGAAACCGGGAAACATGCTGGCTTGAATGTCCAGGATGAGTCAGTGTGTGGATGTTGTAAACGGTTTGAATCTGATGAGAAATGTGAAATACGGAGAGGTTTGTATATTGCCAATTCATTTTCAATAGCGGGAAATTCCTGGTAATTCCGAGTAATCTGGAAATGTTCGGAACCAGGAAACATGCTGGCTTGAATGTCCAGGGCGAGCCGAATGTGTGGATGTTGGAACAGTTCGGACCGGATGTGAAATGTGAGATATGGATAGGTTTGTATATTGCCCATTCATTTTCAATATCGTGAAATTCCTGGTAATTACGGGTAATCAGGAAATTTCGGACCTGGCAAACAAGCTGGCTTGAATGTCCAGGATGAGTGGAGTGTGTGGATGTTGGAACGGTTTGAATCTGATGAGAAATGTGGGATATGGAGAGGTTGGTATATTGCCCAGTCATTTCCAATAGCGGTAAATTCCGGGTAATCAGGAAATTTTCTAAACCGGGAAACAAGCTGGCTTGAATGTCCAGGGCGAGTGAATCGGATAAGAAGTGTAGGATATGGAGAGGTTTGTATATTGCCCAGTCATTTTTAACGGGGAAATTCCTGGTAATTACGGGTAATCAGGAAATGTTCGGAACCGGGAAACATGCTGGCTTGAATGTCCAGGATGAGTCAGTGTGTGGATGTTGTAAACTGTTTGAATCTGATGAGAAATGTGAAATACGGAGAGGTTTGTATATTGCCAATTCATTTTCAATAGCGGGAAATGCCTGGTAATTCCGAGTAATCTGGAAATTTTCGGAACCAGGAAACATGCTGGCTTGAATGTCCAGGCCGAGCCGAATGTGTGGATGTTGGAACAGTTCGGACCGGATGTGAAATGTGAGATATGGAGAGGTTTGTATATTGCCCATTCATTTTCAATATCGTGAAATTCCTGGTAATTACGGGTAATCAGGAAATTTCGGACCTGGAAAACAAGCTGGCTTGAATGTCCAGGATGAGTGGAGTGTGTGGATGTTGGAACGGTTTGAATCTGATGAGAAATGTGGGATATGGAGAGGTTGGTATATTGCCCAGTCATTTCCAATAGCGGTAAATTCCGGGTAATCAGGAAATTTTCTAAACCGGGAAACAAGCTGGCTTGAATGTCCAGGGCAAGCGGAGTGGGTGAATCGGATAAGAAATGTGGGCTCAGTCTTTATTATGAAATCTTTTTTTTGGACACAGAATTCATGTAGCTGAATTTCTTGCGTTTGAATTTTGTGTAGAGATGTCCGATAATGGCTTTTTTGCCCATATCCGATATTCCGATATTGTCAAACTCTTAATTACCGATTCCGATATCAACCAACACCGATATATACAGTCGTGGAATTAACACATTATTATGCCTAATTTTGTTGTGATGCCCCGCTGGATGCATTAAACAATGTAACAAGGTTTTCCAAAATAAATCAACTCAAGTTATGGAAAAAAAGTGCCAACATGGCACTGCCATATTTATTATTGAAGTCACAAAGTGCATTATTTTTTTTCACATGCCTCAAAACAGCAGCTTGGAATTTGAGACATGCTCTCCCTGAGAGAGCATGAGGAGGTTGAGGTGGGCGGGGTTGGGGGTGGCGGGGTTTCGGTAGGAGGTAGCGGGGGGTGTATATTGTAGCGTCCCGGAAGAGTTAGTGCTGCAAGGGTTTCTGGGTATTTGTTCTGTTGTGTTACGGTGCGGATGTTCTCCCGAAATGCGTTTGTCATTCTTGTTTGGTGTGGGTTCACAGTGTGGCGCATATTTGTAACAGTGTTAAAGTTGTTTATACGGCCACCCTCAGTGTGACCTGTTGACCAAGTATGCTTGCATTCACTTATGTGTGTGAAAAGCCGTTGATATTATGTGACTGGGCCGGCACGCCAAGGCAGTGCCTTTAAGGTTTATTGGCGCTCTGTACTTCTCCCTATGTCCGTGTACACAGCGGCCTTTTAAAAAGTCATACATTTTACTTTTTGAAACCGATACCCGATAATTTTGAAACCGATACCGGTAATTTCCGATATTACATTTTTAAAGCATTTATCGGCATCTCTAATTTTGTGAACTGAAATTTTTTACTATAAATTATGCTGACAATTTCATTAAAAACTAATTTGTGTGTCTTATTAACAGACCGTCTCAAAAACGGAATAAACTTGAGTTTTTTTTCCCCTGAATGATACGACAGTCAGTCTGTACAAATACAGGGGATTTACGATATTAACTATGAACAATAAAACACTGAATATTGAGACTATATGAATGTTGCTCCTCTCCTTCCCAGACCACCTCCTGGATCCACATCTTTTGTAATCGAGCAAGAACAACAAAGATGTTAAAAACACAGCAAAACATAAACATCTACATATTCAAAATAATATCTGCAGAACTTTGTTGAAGAAATTTCCCTCCGTCTGACACATCAGGCTTTTTTGTTCAGTAAACAAGCCCCGCCCACTCTGCCCCACTCTGTTCGTGCCTCTGCTTAGTATGTGTCGGAGGCAGATATTTACATATATCCGTATTTAAGTGTTACTTCTTTATTTTCATAATCATATTACAAAACAGCTAGTGTTCTTCTTCTAATTGTGGTCTTTTGGTTGTCTGCAAGTACTGTGTGCTAACCTTGACTTTGGAATGTAAGGACGACAGATACTCCTTTTCCTTATCTGTTCCTGTGCCCAGCTGAGGAGGACAATGGGCATGTGTTTGGGCTGGAAAGAGAAACAACGAGGGTGGGAGGGAGAGACACTTTATAGAAGAGAAGGTTTCCATATTTTAGATCAGACCATCTTAGCTGCGCGATTGAATGTTCTATGCTGGACTGGTCTCATTATATTTCCAAAGCTTTGGAGATGAATTACAAAATACCTATTCTGTCTCTGGTGGTTCTTCTACTCAGCTTTCAGTGTCATAAAAGAGTTTGGGAGTGGCCAGCGGCTTGAATTCCCTGGGAGGAACAACTGGTCCAAACGCAACAATTTGGGGGCTCGTCCGGGATTCTAATGTACAATCAAAAGTGCAGATTCTGACCATTGGAATAATTTCTATAATTTGAGAACATCCAGTGTTAATGTTAATTATGTTGTATTATGCCAAGGTAGCCCAATTAACTGCCTTTTTATGCTGTTTTGCAAGATCCAAGTCACGTGACTTCAAACTTGACACCTCATTGGCTGCTTCTGAGACAGGGTCGATTGCTTCAGTCTTACTTTACCGGAAGTGAGCATCGCTTTTTGAAGCAGTAAATTTTTTCGACACTGAATTTTTCAGCACTTAATTTTTTTCAAACTGAATTTTTGATACACTGACTTTTTTTTTACACTGAATTTTTATACTCTGAATTTTTTACACTGAATTTCCGTATACTGAATTTTTTACATTGAATTTCTATACACTAAATTTTTTATACACTGAATCTTTGTACACTGACTTTTATAAAATGGAATACATTGATTTTTTTACACTGAATTTTTTATACTGAATTTTTCTACACTGATTTTTCTTACACTGAATTTTCATATACTGAATTTTTTACATTTCATTTCTATACACTAAATTTTTATACACTGAATATTTGTACACTGACTTTTTTAAACGGAATACATTGTTTTTTTTTACACTGAATGTTTTACACTGAATTTTTCTACACTGATTTTTTTTACACTGAATTTTCATATACTGAATTGTTTATATTGAATTTCTATACACTTAATTTTTATACACTGAAAATGTATACACTGAATTTTTTTACACTGAATTTTCATAAACTTAATTTTTTACATTAAATTTTCATACACTGAATTTTTCACATTGAATTTCTATACAATGAATTTTTATACACTGAATTTTTTTACACTGAATATTTTTACACTGAATACTTATACACTGATTTTTTTTTTCCAATGAATTTTTTTACACTGATTTTTTTACACTATTTCATATACTGAATTTTTTACTTTGAATTTCTGTACACTGAATTTTTTTACACTGAATATTTATACACTGACTTTCCAACACTGAATTTTTTTACACTGAATTTTTCTACACTGATTTTTCTTACACTGAATTTTCATATACTGAATTTTTTACATTTCATTTCTATACACTAAATTTTTATACACTGAATATTTGTACACTGACTTTTTTTAAACGGAATACATAGTTTTTTTTTACACTGAATGTTTTACACTGAATTTTCATATACTGAATTGTTTATATTGAATTTCTATACACTTAATTTTTATACACTGAAAATGTATACACTGAATTTTTTTACACTGAATTTTCATAAACTTAATTTTTTACATTAAATTTTCATACATTGAATTTTTCACATTGAATTTCTATACAATGAATTTTTATACACTGAATTTTTTTACACTGAATATTTTTACACTGAATACTTATACACTGATTTTTTTTTCCAATGATTTTTTTTACACTGATTTTTTTTACACTATTTCATATACTGAATTTTTTACTTTGAATTTCTGTACACTGAATTTTTTACACTGAATATTTATACACTGACTTTCCAACACTGAATTTTTTTACACTGAATGTTTTACACTGAATTTTTCTACATTGATTTTTTTTACACTTAATTTTCATTTACTGAATTGTTTATATTGAATTTCTATACACTTAATTTTTATACCCTAAAAATGTATACACTGAATTTTTTTACACTGAATTTTCATAAACTTAATTTTTTACATTAAATTTTCATACACTGAATTTTTCACATTGAATTTCCATACACTGAATCTTTTTACACTGAATTTTTTTTACACTGAATATTTTTACACTGAATACTTATACACTGATTTTTTTTTTACAATGAATTTTTTTAAACTGATTTTTTTACACTATTTCATATACTGAATTTTTTACTTTGAATTTCTGTACACTGAATTTTTTTACACTGAATATTTATACACAGAATTTTTTTACACTAAATATTTTTACACTGAATTTTCATACACTGAATTTTTCACATTGATTTGCTAGACGCTGAAGTTTTATACACTGAATTTTTTTACACTAAATATTTTTACACTGAATTTTTCTACACTGATTTTTTTTACACTGAATTTTCATATACTGAAATTTTTACATTTAATTTCTATACACTAAATTTTTATACACTGAATATTTGTACACTGACTTTTTTTTAAACGGAATACATTGTTTTTTCTACACTGAATTTTTTTACACTGACTTTTCATATACTGAACTGTTTATATTGAATTTCTATACACTTAATTTTTTATACACTGAAAATGTATACACTGAATTTTTTTACGCTGAATTTTCATAAACTTAATTTTTTACATTAAATTTTCATACACTGAATTTTTCACATTGAATTTCTATACACTGAATCTTTATACACTGAATTTTTTTACACTGAATATTTTTACACTGAATACTTATACACTGATTTTTTTTTTACAATTAATTTTTTGACACTGATTTTTTTACACTATTTCATATACTGAATTTTTTACTTTGAATTTCTGTACACTGAATTTTTTTCCACTGAATATATGTACACTGACTTTTTTTAAACGAAATACATTGGTTTTTTTACACTGAATGTTTTACACTGAATTTTTCTACATTGATTTTTTTTTACACTGAATTTTCATATACTGAATTGTTTATATTGAATTTCTATACACTTAATTTTTATACACTGAAAATGTATACACTGAATTTTTTTTTACACTGAATGTTCATAAACTTAATTTTTTACATTGAATTTTCATACACTGAATTTGTCACATTGAATTTCTATACACTGAATTTTTATACACTGAATTTTTTTTACACTGAATATGTTTACACTGAATACTTATACACTGATTTTTTTTTACAATGAATTTTTTTACACTGATTTTTTTTACACTATTTCATATACTGAATTTTTTACTTTGAATTTCTGTACACTGATTTTTTTACACTGAATATTTGTACACTGACTTTTTTTAAACGGAATACATTGTTTTTTTTACACTGAATGTTTTACACTGAATTTTTCTAGATTGATTTTTTTTTACACTGAATTTTCATATACTGAATTGTTTATATTGAATTTCTATACACTTAATTTTTATACACTGAAAATGTATACACTGAATTTTTTTTACACTGAATGTTCATAAACTTAATTTTTTACATTAAATTTTCTTACACTGAATTTTTCACATTGAATTTCTATACACTGAATTTTTATACAATGAATTTTTTTACACTAAATTTTTTTACACTGAATACTTATACACTGGGGTTTTTTTTACAATTAATTTTTTTACACTGATTCTTTTACACTATTTCATATACTGAATTTTTTACTTTGAATTTCTGTACACTGAAGTTTTTTACACTGAATATTTATACACTGATTTTTCCTACACTGAATTTTTTTTACACTAAATATTTTTACACTGAATTTTCATACACTGAATTTTTAGCATTGAATTTTTTCACACTGATTTTCTTCCACTGAATATTTATACACTTATTTTTTTTACACTGAACTTTTAAACACTTTTTGCTAACACATTTGTTTTCAATGAAATTGTCAGCAAAAAAAATTCAGTTCACAAATTCAAACGCCAAAAATTCAGTTACATAAATCCAGTGTAAAAAAAAAAAAGCTTTTGTAATAAAGACACAAATGAACCTCCGTAGTCGACCACACGTTTTCTTTGCAAGCAGTGTCAAGTTTTTCAAAATAATGGTTCAGAATATATTTTAGTTGTTAACAAAGCAGCATCTTCAGATGGAACCCAAAGCCTGCAAGTAATTGTATCAATTGAAGGCAGGCGAGCGGAGCTGTGATTGACAGCCAAGCGATGGAGGGGAGAACAACTCTCCACGTCTTGGTGGAACAAAGCCGGCGTGCAGCAGCTGGCTGCCGGCCTCCGAGGAAACGCGACTTCAACACTAATAAATAAACAAGTAGTCTGCAAAAGCCTGGGATGCTTCCATCTGGAGATGGCAGACAAGCTTGGCGCACTAAGCCCTCGTTCTGCCGAGGAGGTCTGATTCTGACATGTGGGATGCCGAATCCAAAAGTGACATCGTGGGGATTACCGGAGAAGAAGAAATGCTTTGCAAGGTAACAACTCACGTCCGACTCTCGGCGTGTTTGCTGCTTGAGTGCATCATTGACACGGTGCATCAAGTGACAGCCGGCTGATGGCTTCTTGGTCGCCGCTCTGCTCATTTCCAGGCTTGATGCAAGAAGGCCAGTAAGAAATTAGCAGGAGATTGTTTGCATACTTTGTAACGTCAGCAACCCGCGGCTCTCCAGCCACATTCGGGTCTTTTGCACCACCCTAGAGGCTCCCTGGAGCTTTTTCAAAAATGGGGGAAAATATATATGTTGTTTTAATAATACAAACCTCGTTTCCATATGAGTTGGGAAATTGTGTTAGATGTAAATATAAACGGAATACAATGATTTGCAAATCATTTTCAACCCATATTCAGTTGAATATGCTACAAAGACAACATCTTTGATGTTCAAACTGATAAACTTTTTTTTTTTTTTGCAAATAATTATTAACTTTAGAATTTGATGCCAGCAACATGTGACAAAGAAGTTGGGAAAGGTGGCAATAAATACTGATAAAGTTGAGGAATGCTCATCAAACACTTATTTGGAACATCCCACAGGCAAATTGGGAACAGGTGGGTGCCATGATTGGGTATAAAAGTAGAATCCATGAAATGCTCAGTCATTCACAAACAAGGATGGGGCGAGGGTCACCACTTTGTCAACAAATGCGTGAGCAAATTGTTGAACAGTTTAAGAAAAACCTTTCTCAACCAAGGAATTTAGGGATTTCACCATCTACGGTCCGCAATATCATCAAAGGGTTCAGAGAATGTGGAGAAATCACTGCACGTAAGCAGCTAAGCCCGTGACCTTCCATCCCTCAGGCTGTACTGCATCAACAAGTGACATCAGTGTGTAAAGGATATCACCACATGGGCTCAGGAACACTTCAGAAACCCACTGTCAGTAACCACAGTTGGTCACTACATCTGTAAGTGCAAGTTAAAACTCTCCTATGCAAGGCAAAAACCGTTTATCAACAACACCCAGAAACGCCGTCGGCTTCGCTGGGCCTGAGCTCATTTAAGATGGACTGATGCAAAGGGGAAAAGTGTTCTGTGGTCTGACGAGTCCACATTTCAAATTGTTTTTGGAAACTGTGGACGTCGTGTCATCCGGACCAAAGAGGAAAAGAACCAGCCGGATTGTTATAGGCGCAAAGTGTAAAAGTGTCATGTCTGTGTGATCATGTTTTTGTTTTGGTCATGTTCGGTTTTGTTCTTGGACTTTTTGTGCACTTTTGTTTTGTCACCATAGCAACCATTAGTTTTCACCTGTCACGTCACGCACCTGTTTCACGTTTTGAGTCACGCACCTGTTTTCATTAATCATGTCTGTAGTATTTAAGTTCATTGTTTTCAGTTTGTCGTTCTGACGACATCCCACAATTATGCTCTACACACTCTTCATCCTCTTAGATCCTGCTTCATGTCCCATGCCAAAGTAAGTTTTTGTTCCATGTTTATAGTCTTTTTGGTTTCATAGTTTGTTCTCCGCCATTGTGCGCGCCTTTTGTTTACTTCCTTTTTTTGTAGTTATAGTGTTTAAATAAAAATGTACTTACATTCCCGTTTCGCCCGAGCCAACATTCCGTTGCATCCCGGAAAAGCAAACACCCAGGACCAAGTCATGACAAAAAGCCAGCATGTGTGATGGTATGGGGCTGTATTAGTGCCCAAGACATGGGTAACTTACACATCTGTGAAGGCACCATTAATGCTGAAAGGTGGTCGGAGTGGGGCGTGGTTGGGGGCGGGGCTAAGAGGGGAGGAGTATATTTACAGCTAGAATTCACCAAGTCAAGTATTTCATATATATATATATATATATATATATATATATATATATATATATATATATATATATATATGTATATATATATAAGAAATACTTGACTTTCAGTGAATTCTAGCTATATATATATATATATATATATATATATATATATATATATATATATATATATATATATATATATATAAAAGAAATACTTGAATTTCAGTGTTCATTTATTTACACATATACACACACATAACACTCATCTACTCATTGTTGAGTTAAGGGTTGAATTGTCCATCCTTGTTCTATTCTCTGTCACTATTTTTCTAACCATGCTGAACACCCTTTCGCAGGTACTCAGAAAGGTTTCGAGTACCACCAAAAAAACTGAATCTCTGAAGACAGTATAAAAATCTGTGTTAAAGGTGTACAAATACTGTTTGCATAATAAGCATGTTATTTTTTACAAATGAGGGTTAAGAGTTAAGTACTAAAAAAAGAAAAGAAAAGAATGTGGCTTAAGTACAGTTTTTTAATCGAGCTGCTGCATTTTTTGGTTGGGTTGTTTATTTATTTTGAGTAACTTCTATACATTTCTAAAAGGGGAAGAATGTAATAGTGATCTATGTTTGTCTGTTGCCATCTCCTGGTGAATGTTGGCTATAGCGTACTGGGGTTACTTTTTGGTTGGCCAACGATTTACGTGGTGTTGCGCACACGACGTCACTCAGGTCCGCATGGAGCTGGAGGGGGCGTGGCTTCCAGCTCCGCCTGAATTTCGGGAGATTTTCGGGAGAAAATTTGTCCCGGGAGGTTTTCGGGAGAGGCGCTGAATTTCGGGAGTCTCCCGGAAAATCCGGGAGGGTTGGCAAGTATGATTGCACAGTGTTACGTTGCGTAGCATTGTGTTGCATAGCATTGTGTTGCATAGCAAGTTCTGCGTAGCGTTTCGTAGCATAGCGTTTCATAGTGTTGCGTAGTTTTGCGCGGCGTAGCGAGCGTTGTGTAATGTTGGGTAGCATTGCCTAGCATTGTGTAGCGTTGCGTTGCAAAGCATTGGGTAGCGTTGAGTAGCGTTGCGTAGAGTTGCGGCCCTTTTTTTGCGCAGAGTTGCATTGTGTAGTGTTGCGTACACGTTGCGTGGCGTGCAATGCTATGCAACGCAATGCCACGCAACTCTACGCAACACTACGCAACACTACGCATTGTGTAGTGTTGCGTACACGTTGCGTAGGTTTGCGTTGCGTAGCATTGCATAGTGTTGTGTGGCATTGCATTGCCCTGCGTAGGGTTGTGTAGCGTTGCCTTGCTTAGCGTTGCGTGGCATTGCATTGCGCAGTGTTGCGTTGCATAGTGTTGCCTTGCGTAGTGTTGCATAGCGTTGCGTTGCATAACGTTGTTAGGCATTGCATTGCGTAGTGTTGTGTAGAGTTGCGTGGCATTGCGTTGCATAGCATTGCATTGCGTAGCATTGTGTAGTGTTGCGTAGAGTTGTGTTGCATGGTGTTGCGTTGTGTAGTGTTGCGTAGCATTGCGTTGCGTTGCATAGTGTTGCGTAGCGTTGCATTGCGTAGCATTGTGTAGTGTTGCGTAGAGTTGTGTTGTATGGTGTTGCGTTGTGTAGTGTTGCGTAGCATTGCGTTGCGTTGCATAGTGTTGCGTAGCGTTGCATTGCGTTGCATAATGTTGCGTTGCGTAGCTTTGTGTTACGAAGCGTAGCATTGCGTTGCATAGTGTTGCCTTGCGTAGTGTTGCATAGCGTTGCGTTGCATAACGTTGTTAGGCATTGCATTGCGTAGTGTTGCGTAGAGTTGCGTGGCATTGCGTTGCATAGCATTGCATTGTGTAGCATTGTGTAATGTTGCGTAGAGTTGTGTTGCATGGTGTTGCGTTGTGTAGTGTTGCGTAGCATTGCGTTGCGTTGCATAGTGTTGCGTAGCGTTGCGTAGCGTTGTATTGCGTAGCATTGTGTAGTGTTGCGTAGAGTTGTGTTGCATGGTATTGCGTTGTGTAGTGTTGCGTAGCATTGCGTTGCGTTGCATAGTGTTGCGTAGTGTTGCATTGCGTTGCATAATGTTGCGTTGCGTAGCGTTGTGTTACGAAGCGTAGCATTGTGTTGCATAGTGTTGCCTTGCGTAGTGTTGCATAGCGTTGCGTTGCATAACGTTGTTAGGCATTGCATTGCGTAGTGTTGCGTACTGTTGCGTAGAGTTGCGTGGCATTGCGTTGCATAGCATTGCATTGCGTAGCATTGTGTAGTGTTGCGTAGAGTTGTGTTGCATGGTGTTGCGTTGTGTAGTGTTGCGTAGCATTGCGTTGCATAGTGTTGCGTAGCGTTGCATTGCGTTGCATAATGTTGCGTTGCGTGGCGTTGTGTTACGAAGCGTAGCATTGCGTAGCGAAGCGATCGTTGCGTTTCGTAGCGTTGCGTAGTCTTCCCTCAACGGCCAGGTAATACAAAGCACACGCAACGTTTCTTATCACATCCACGGGAGCCCGCATTCTCGTTGTCTCTCCTTCGACAAATGGACAAAGTTTTTCGCTAAGTAGCATCACAGCTGACCCGGACATTGGAAAGTTCTCTTGCCGTCTGAGAAGTGTTGTATCCCAAATAGCTGCAATGGCGTTCTCTTAAAGGGGAACATTATCACCAGACTTATGTAAGCGTCAATATATACCTTGATGTTGCAGAAAAAAGACCATATATTTTTTTAACCGATTTCCGAACTCTAAATGGGTGAATTTTGGCGAATTAAACGCCTTTCTAATATTCGCTCTCGGAGCGATGACGTCACAACGTGACGTCACATCGGGAAGCAATCCGCCATTTTCTCAAACACCGAGTCAAATCAACTCTGTTATTTTCCGTTTTTTCGACTGTTTTCCTTACCTTGGAGACATCATGCCTCGTCGGTGTGTTGTCGGAGGGTGTAACAACACGAACAGGGACGGATTCAAGTTGCACCAGTGGCCCAAAGATGCGAAAGTGGCAAGAAATTGGACGTTTGTTCCGCACACTTTACCGACGAAAGCTATGCCACGACAGAGATGGCAAGAATGTGTGGATATCCTGCGACACTCAAAGCAGATGCATTTCCAACCATAAAGTCAAAGAAATCTGCCGCCAGACCCCCATTGAATCTGCCGGAGTGTGTGAGCAATTCAGGGACAAAGGACCTCGCTAGCACGGCAAGCAATGGCGGCAGTTTGTTCCCGCAGACGAGCGAGCTAAACCCCCTGGATGTTTTTGCTCACACCGTCCCTTATGCCACCGAAGATGATCAAGAGAAGAATATCGACCCTAGCTTCCCTGGCCTGCTGACATGAGGGTATGTCTACAGAATATATTAATTGATGAAAACTGGGCTGTCTGCACTCTCAAAGTGCATGTTGTTGCCAAATGTATTTCATATGCTGTAAACCTAGTTCATAGTTGTTAGTTTCCTTTAATGCCAAACAAACACATACCAATCGTTGGTTAGAAGGCGATCGCCGAATTCGTCCTCGCTTTCTCCCGTGTCGCTGGCTGTCGTGTCGTTTTTGTCGGTTTCGCTTGCATACGGTTCAAACCGATATGGCTCAATAGCTCATACTTGCCAACCCTCCCGGATTTTCCGGGAGACTCCCGAAATTCAGCGCCTCTCCCGAAAACCTCCCGGGACAAATTTTCTCCCGAAAAACTCCCGAAATTCAGGCGGACCTGAGTGACGTGTTGACAACACACAACAACAGTGTTTACCGTAAAGCAGTTCGTCTGCCGTAAACAGCAATGTTGTGACACTTTTAAACAGTACAATACTGCCATCTACTGTACATGCATATGTGACCCACCCATAATGTGTCACATTTTTGTGTTGATTTATTTATTTTATTTTGTGGTTTGAATTTGTTTTTGGAGCTGTCATTACACATTTATCAGTATTCACATTGGTCAGTAGGGGGCAGTAGGGCGTTTCTTCCTAATTGAATGCTATCGCCTGCAGACCGGAAGTGTCTTGTCATTCTGATGAGCGCGACCAGTCTGTGAACAATTGAAACGTCCTGTGTGCTTTTTCCTCCTGTATAACAGGTTAGTTTTGGTGAATCAACTCACTGAATAATATCCATGTGATCTTTATAAGTTTAAGTACACATTCTGATGGTGGAGCCTAACTCTAAAGTGTTTGTGAGTTGTAGTTTGTAAATGAACACTGAAATTCAAGTATTTATTTTATTTATATATATATATATATATATATATATATATAGCTAGAATTCACTGAAAGTCAAGTATTTCTTATATATATATATATATATATATATATATATATATATATATCTTAACCACGCCCCCAACCACGCCCCCCGCCCCACCCCCGACCACGCCCCCGACCCCACCCCCCGAAATCGGAGGTCTCAAGGTTGGCAAGTATGCAATAGCTTCAGTTTCTTCTTCAATTTCGTTTTCGCTACCTGCCTCCACACTACAACCATCCGTTTCAATACATGCGTAATCTGTTGAATCGCTTAAGCCGCTGAAATCCGAGTCTGAATCCGAGCTAATGTCGCTATAGCTTGCTGTTCTTTCCGCCATGTTTGTTTGTGTTGGCTTCACTATGTGACGTCACAGGAAAATGGACGGGTGTATATAACGATGGTTAAAATCAGGCACTTTGAAGCTTTTTTTAGGGATATTGCGTGATGGGTAAAATTTTGAAAAAAACTTAGAAAAATATCATAAGCCACTGGGAACTGATTTTTAATGGTTTTAACAATTCTGAAATTGTGATCATGTTCCCCTTTAAGGTATTCATGTATGATTTCCACAAGTGTCTGTACATGTAGAAAGAGAAACACGGGCATGTCTAGATGACCTGCCTTCATATTTCCAGTGGTTAGCTCCGAGTTCCGAAACCGTTTTATTATGAAGCTGGCTGTGGCGCGTTCTTTCTGACGTCACTTCCTGTGTGGGGCGCGGTCTCTCTGACGTCACTTCCTCTCCCAACTCAGTTTGTAAACGATCAATGAGTCCATACAAAACTAGATTCAAGAAATAGACGATAGACCTTAAATGATGAATTAGTGTGGCCGAAACGGGGCTTAGGCTAAATAATTATTCATTTAAGGGGTTATTCCGCTTAGTGTAGACATAGCCTAAAAGACCTAAGCTTCCTCAGGAAAAGAGTCTGCTCATGCCCTTCTTGTACACTGCAAAAACTGATATCTAAGTAAGATGAAATATCTCAAATAAGGGTGATATTTGCTTATTTTCTGTCCGATAAGATAATTCTTCTCCCTAAGCAGATTTTATGTTAGAGTGTTTTACTTGTTTTAAGGGTTTTGGTCCTAAATGATCTCAGTAAGATATTACAGCTTGTTGCTGAGATTTGATGACCTATATTGAGTAAAACATGCTTGAAACTAGAATATCAAGTGTTGCAAAGCTGTGTCATCAACACTCACAAGTATAAAACTACTTATTTAAAGTAATCATTTCTTACTTCAAGCATGAAAAAAAAATATGTCAAGATAATGGCACTAGCATTTACTTCATTTAAGAATATTTTTTTAGCATATTGAGCAAAAAGGTCTCTTTTTTTTCTACCAAGAAAAGTGCACTTGTATTAGTGAGAATATACTTATTTTAAGGTATTTTGGGGTTCATTGAGGTTAGCTAATTTTACTTGTTTTGGAAAGTTTTGACAAGCCAAATTTTCTTGTTCTATTGGCAGATCATTTTGCTTACTTCAAATAAAATACCCCTCATTTTTGTATTTTTTTTCTTGTTTTTGAACACTGACTTTTTGCAGTGTATGCAGCTTTGCTGTTGTCCTTCCAGTCCAGTCTGCTGTTCAAGTGAACTCCAAGGTACCGGTATTTGTACTGCCCCTCTACTGCCACCTCCTGGCCCTGGATGTAAAGCTGTTTGTTTTTTTAAAGGGGAACATTATCACCAGACCTATGTAAGCGTCAATATCAGAGGTGTGGACTCGAGTCACATGACTTGGACTCGAGTCAGACTCGAGTCATGAATTTGATGACTTTAGACTCGACTTGACAAAATGTAAAAAGACTTGCAACTCGACTTAGACTTTAACATCAATGACTTGTGACTTCACTTGGACTTGAGCCTTTTGAATTGACCATGACTTGACATGACTTGCTACTTTCCCCAAAACCCAAAGATGAAAAAGTTATTCGGGAGCGCTCCGTATTTTTCATTGTGTACTTGTCTATCAGCGTTGCGTGTGTCAGCTGGTGTGCTGTCAGTACAACAGCCAATCAAATTAGATCTACTTTGTTTTCATCACACAGCATTCATCCAATCAAATTGCAGGACAACCAACGAAGAAGACATGTCCAAACCACACGCCAGTGAACAAAAAATGATACCTAAAATAATTTTGTTTGGGTATAAAAATTACGAGGTGGTCAACACAAAACGGTTTGCAGTATGCAACACATGCGGTTCGAAAATTACTGATGGATAGGCAACAACTTCCAACTTCGTCCGGCATTTGAAGTTGCACAAAGAACGGTAAGTTTTGAATGTAAGATAACGTTTATTGGCTAAGTAACGTGACTTTTATTTGCTGTGTAGTTAAATCAGTGAGGCTGTAAACTCACTGCTAACGTTATAACGTTATTGCAAACACGGGAATCTGTTGCAGTTCACTACCTTATTCATACTTTTTGTTCAGTGATTTTTTTTAAGCAGGGTTACGTTAGTCAATATATCACACGTAACGTTAGACGGCGGTCAGCAGCACCGCGTATTTTAGCCACCTAAAAAAAGACAAAAATAGTAAAATAAAGGTCAGTTAAAATGCATACTATATTATGAATATGTGTACCATTTTAGCTAGCTTTCTGACATACTGTTGGTTGTTTACCTCAGTGGTCCCCAACCACCGTGGATCGATTGGTATCGGGCCGCACAAGAAATACTTTTTTTTTTCTTTTCTTTTTTTAATTAAATCAACATAAAAAACACAAGATACACTTACAAGTAGTGCACCAACCCAAAACAACTCTCTCCCCCCTTTTGTTCTGGGCATTGAACATGAAGACTCTTCCTTCACTGTTCCGAGTGGCCATGAGAGTCTTGGCAGTGCCTGCCTCCAGTGCTCCAGTGGAGCGAGTTTTCAGCCATGGTGGCATCATACTACGTCCCCATCGTGCACAAATGACTGACAGACTCTTGGCTAATTTGGTCTTTTGCAAATGCAATGCAGCATAGGGCCCTGACATATAAAAAGTACAACTTTTTTGTTATGTTCACGTATATGTCATGTTTTTTCAATGTTAACACTTTTGTACAAATAAGTACATTTGCACTTTATTTTTCAATGTGTTTGTTCTGTAAAGGAATGAGTTAATGTTTAAAATGACTGGTTAATAGTGCTATTATAAAGTGCAATGTCAGCACAATTTTCTTTCCTGCAATTTAAAATGCACTTGTTTTAATTAATAAATACAGCGTTTGAAAAGCATACACAATCTGTGTTAATATATTAGTCTGTGGTTAAAAGGACTTGAAAGGACTCGAAACTCAAAATGCAGGACTTAGGACTTGACTTGAGACTTTCCAGTCTTGACTTTGGACTTGACTCGGGGCTTGCCTGTCTTGACTCGGGACTTGACTCGGACTTGAGGGCAAAGACTTGGGACTTACTTGTGACTTGCAAAACAATGACTTGGTCCCACCTCTGGTCAATATATATCTTGATGTTGCAGAAAAAAGACCATATATTTTTTTAACCGATTTCCGAACTCTAAATGGGTGAATTTTGGCGAATTAAACGCCTTTCTATTATTCGCTCTAGGAGCGATGACGTCACAACGTGACGTCGCATCGGGAAGCAATCCGCCATTTTCTCAAACACTGAGTCAAATCAGCTCTGTTATTTTCCGTTTTTTCGACTGTTTTCCGTACCTTGGAGACATCATGCCTCGTCGGTGTGTTGTCGGAGGGTGTAACAACACGAACAGGGACGGATTCAAGTTGCACCAGTGGCCCAAAGATGCGAAAGTGGCAAGAAATTGGACGTTTGTTCCGCACACTTTACCGACGAAAGCTATGCTACGACAGAGATGGCAAGAATGTGTGGATATCCTGCGACACTCAAAGCAGATGCATTTCCAACCATAAAGTCAAAGAAATCTGCCGCCAGACCCCCATTGAATCTGCCAGAGTGTGTGAGCAATTCAGGGACAAAGGACCTCGCTAGCACGGCAAGCAATGGCGGCAGTTTGTTCCCGCAGACGAGCGAGCTAAACCCCCTGGATGTCTTGGCTCACACCGTCCCTTATGCCACCGAAGATGATCAAGAGAAGAATATCGACCCTAGCTTCCCTGGCCTGCTGACATGAGGGTATGTCTACAGAATATATGAATTGATGAAAATTGGGCTGTCTGCACTCTCAAAGTGCATGTTGTTGCCAAATGTATTTCATATGCTGTAAACCTAGTTCATAGTTGTTAGTTTCCTTTAATGCCAAACAAACACATACCAATCGTTGGTTAGAAGGCGATCGCCGAATTCGTCCTCGCTTTCTCCCGTGTCGCTGGCTGTCGTGTCGTTTTCGTCGGTTTCGCTTGCATACGGTTCAAACCGATATGGCTCAATAGCTCATACTTGCCAACCCTCCCGGATTTTCCGGGAGACTCCCGAAATTCAGCGCCTCTCCCGAAAACCTCCCGGGACAAATTTTCTCCCGAAAAACTCCCGAAATTCAGGCGGACCTGAGTGACGTGTTGACAACACACAACAACAGTGTCTACCGTAAAGCAGTTTGTCTGCCGTAAACAGCAATGTTGTGACACTTTTAAACAGGACAATACTGCCATCTACTGTACATGCATATGTGACCCACCCATAATGTGTCACATTTTTGTGTTGATTTATTTATTTTATTTTGTGGTTTGAATTCGTTTTTGGAGCTGTCATGACACATTTATCAGTATTCACATTGGTTAGTAGGGGGCAGTAGGGCGTTTCTTCCCAATTGAATGCTAT
This sequence comes from Nerophis lumbriciformis, assembly GCF_033978685.3. NCBI lineage: Eukaryota > Metazoa > Chordata > Actinopteri > Syngnathiformes > Syngnathidae > Nerophis > Nerophis lumbriciformis. The sequence continues at coordinate 13,085,614 of NC_084565.2, read as the reverse complement.
CGCCTGCAGACCGGAAGTGTCCTGTGTGCTTTTTCCTCCTGTATAACAGGTTAGTTTTGGTGAATCAACTCACTGAATAATATCCATGTGATCTTTATAAGTTTAAGTACACATTCTGATGGTGGAGCCTAACTCTAAAGTGTTTGTGAGTTGTAGTTTGTAAATGAACACTGAAATTCAAGTATTTATTTTATATATATATATATATATATATATATATATATATATATATATATATATATATATATATATATATATATATATATATATATATATATATATTTCGCCTGCAGACCGGAAGTGTCTTGTCATTCTGATGAGCGCGACCAGTCTGTGAACAATTGAAACGTCCTGTGTGCTTTTTCCTCCTGTATAACAGGTTAGTTTTGGTGAATCAACTCACTGAATAATATCCATGTGATCTTTATAAGTTTAAGTACACATTCTGATGGTGGAGCCTAACTCTAAAGTGTTTGTGAGTTGTAGTTTGTAAATGAACACTGAAATTCAAGTATTTATTTTATTTATATATATATATATATATATATAGCTAGAATTCACTGAAAGTCAAGTATTTCTTATATATATATATATCTTAACCACGCCCCCAACCACGCCCCCCGCCCCCACCTCCCGAAATCGGAGGTCTCAAGGTTGGCAAGTATGCAATAGCTTCAGTTTCTTCTTCAATTTCGTTTTCGCTACCTGCCTCCACACTACAACCATCCGTTTCAATACATGCGTAATCTGTTGAATCGCTTAAGCCGCTGTAATCCGAGTCTGAATCCGAGCTAATGTCGCTATAGCTTGCTGTTCCATGCGCCATGTTTGTTTGTGTTGGCGTCACTATGTGACGTCACAGGAAAATGGACGGGTGTATATAACGATGGTTAAAATCAGGCACTTTGAAGCTTTTTTTAGGGATATTGCGTGATGGGTAAAATTTTGAAAAAAACTTAGAAAAATATGATAAGCCACTGGGAACTGATTTTTAATGGTTTTAACAATTTTGAAATTGTGATAATGTTCCCCTTTAAACACACTGCACTTTCCAGCCAACTGTAGTTATATTTTTTGATTTGATTTGTATCCTATAAATAATAATCACATGTAGACAGACTATTAGTTTAGCTCGTTACGGTAAAACGTTCTTTTTTCTTTTTTTTATGTTTGGGGAATTTTTTTTTAATAGAAAGTTTGCAAAAAAAAAGTCAACAAATGTCCGGATTCCTTTCCGCCGTAGTGTTAGTAAAGCATCAAAAATAAAAAATAAACATTTCTGAAGGGAAGGACTTCAACCAAGTCTGTAAAAAAAATAAAAAATAAAAATAAAAAAATAAAAAATTAATTTCCTTTTCGGTGGCTGTGACAAGATGTCCATAAAGTTTAAAAAGGAGTGCCGTTAAATTTCAGATAAAATGAGGAGACCTGATTGTGTGCCTTGGCATTGTCATTCCTGTCTTGGTCTGCTGCTAAATCTTTTATAGCCTTTAGATGAGATCTTCTCCACTCAACCTGTGCCCCACCCTTTCAAACACACACACACACACACACACACACACACACACACACACACACACACACACACACACACACACACACACACACACACACACACACACACACACACACTTTTACAGCCCACACTGGCTATTGACTCTTTCCCAATTAATTATCCTTTCCATCTACTGAATTATTTAAGCCAATTCAGTGCTCATCTTGCCCTCATATTGTCTATTTTTGTCGTCAGGTAGACAAATTGAACCTGCGAGGTCAAAATGGAAAAACCTTTAAAAACTTTATGCACTCGTAGTCGACGGGTACCGTCATTACAAACCATTTGATCTTATGGTTCCCAAATGGGAATTTGCCTCTGTGAGGTTTGATCTTTTTGCAGTGAGATAATGGGTTTAAGACATTTGAGAGACTGATTTATTTGCTTTCTGGTTAGCTTCTTACAGGAAGCGTTGGTTTTTCCTTTCCTTTCTTTGACTGCGGTAAAAAGAAAGTACTCACTTCAATACTGTCATGTCTGTGTAATCATGTTTTGTTTTAAGTCATGTTTTGTTTAGTTATAGGACTCTTTAGTTTCTGTCTTTTCACTCCCTTGTCTTGTTTCCATGATTACCCCATTAGTTTCACCTGTTCCACGTTTGGACTCATTGTGCACTCTTGTTTGTCACCATAGCAACCCATTAGTTTTCTCCTGTCACGTCACGCACCTGTTTCACGTTTTGAGTCACGCACCTGCTTTCACTAATCATGTCCATAGTATTTAAGTTCATTCTTTTTAGTTGGTCGTTCTGACGACCTCACCACATTTATGCTCTGTCCATTCTTTCCATGTCCATTCTTCATGCAACTATTTTTGTCCAAGCCAAGTAAGTTTTTGTTCCATGTTTATAGTCTTTTTGGTTTCATAGTTTGTTCTCCGCCATTGTGCGTGTTTTTCGTTTGTACTTTTTTGCTATAGTCTTTTGGTTTCATAGTTTATTCTCCGCTAGTGATGGGTTGATGAGGCGTCATGAAGCGTTTTGACACATTGCAAAACTTTATTGATACTGTGTCGATACTGTGTCACTAAATACTGACATCTGCTGGACATTAAAAATCCCTACAGGCAACCTATGGACCGACTCAACTGACACTGATTTGATGCCCTAGTACAGGGGTCACCAACCTTTTTGAAACCAAAAACTACTTCTTGGGTACTGATTAATGCGAAGGGCTACCAGTTTGATACACACTTAAATAAATAAATATATTGTCATTTGTAAGTTACGCGTAAGTGTGATTTAAACAAGAATAGCTAAATAAATAAATGTATATACATAAAAAAATGGGTATTTCTGTCTGTCATTCCGTCATACATTTGTTTTCCTTTTACAGAAGGTTTTTTGTAGAGAATAAATGATGAAAGAAACACTTAATTGAACGGTTTAAAAGAGGAGAAAACACGAAAAAAATTAAAATAAAATTTTGAAACATAGTTTATCTTCAATTTCGACTCTTTAAAATTCAAAATTCAACCGACAAAAAGAAGAGAAAAACTAGCTAATTTGAATCTTTTTGAAAAAATTAAAAAAAGAATGTATGGAACATCATTAGTATTTTTTCCTGATTAAGATACATTTTAGAATTTTGATGACATGTTTTAAATTGGTTAAAATCCAATCTGCACTTTGTTAGAATATTTAACAAATTGGACCAAGCTATATTTCTAACAAAGACAAATCAGTATTTCTTCTAGATTTTCCAGAACAAAAATTTTAAAAGAAATTCAAAATACTTTGAAATAAGATTTAAATTTGATTCTACAGATTTTCTAGATTTGCCAGAATAATTGTTTTGAATTTTAATCATAGTAAGTTTGAAGAAATATTTCACAAATATTCTTCGTCGAAAAACCAGAAGCTAAAATATTTATTATTCTTTACAATTATAATAAAAAATTGTTTTACTTGAACATTGATTTAAATTGTCAGGAAAGAAGAGGAAGAAATTTAAAAGGTAAAAAGGTATATTTGTTTAAAAATCCTAAAATCATTTTTAAGGTTGTATTTTTTCTCTAAAATTGTATTTCTAAAAGTAATAAGAAGCAAACTAAAAAAAAAATGAATTTATTTAAACAAGTGAAGACCCATCCATCCATCCATTTTCTACTGCTTATTCCAAGTGAAGACCAAGTCTTTAAAATATTTTCTTGGATTTTCAAATTCTATTTGAGTTTTGTCTCTTTTAAAATTAAAAATGTCGAGCAAAGCGAGACCAGCTTGCTAGTAAATAAATACAATTTAAAAAATAGAGGCAGCTCACTGGTAAGTGCTGCTCTTTGAGCTATTTTTAGAACAGGCCAGCGGGCGACTCATCTGGTCCTTACGGGCTACCTGGTGACCGCGGGCACCGCGTTGGTGACCCCTGCCCTAGTATATACAATAATAATATAAACCAAGTCATTGTATTTCATTTAGGATTATTTCATATCTTCATTTAAATAAAAATATATTTTTATCTTTTTTAGATACAGTCAATAAATAATGTGAACATGGAAATCTAAGAGAACGTGTTGTGGATGATTGTGGACTGGGAATTTTTTTAATTTAATTTTTTTACACATTTTTATTTAAAAAAAAAAAAAAAGTTTTTCCGACGTATTACATTTTAGACGATTTCTCTTAGTTATTATTTCTCCGGCTGTAGAAAAGACCCGCTCACAGGGCACAGAGGAGGCGTCAGTGTGACACAGTTCGCGTATCGGTCACGTGACCAAAACAGCTCATGATCGGTCACGTGACTTTCTAAAAGCGGTACGCGCACCGACACAGGGTTTTGCTCTATGAGCTCGACGCATGCGCCGATGCATCGGTGTTGCCAGACCCATCACTATTCTCCGCCACTGTGCGCGCTTTTCGTTTGCACTTTTTTTTGATGTATTAAATAAATCATGTACCTTCATTCCCGTCTCGCCCGTGCCAACTTTCCGTTGCATCCCGGAAAAGCAAACACCCAAGACCAAGTCTTGACAAATACTTTATTTAAAATTGGGACAATGTACAAAACACAACAAGGAATACTTTACATAGACAAATAGATCCTGCTTTAATCGAGAGATGTATTATATATCACTTATTTTAAACAATTTCATGACTGACACCCTTTTGTGTCCCAGGAGCAAACTTGAACGGGAGCCCCAATGGTTAAAAATGTAAAAGTATTGCATTGGTTTTCAAAAATGAAAAATATCGATATGGCCCCTGCATGCTTTCCTTTTTCAGTGTGCGGCCCTCAGTGGAAAAAGTTTGGGCACCCTTGCCATATACAAGTACCAGTAGTAAATATTATATCAAGTGAATGAGAATATTTTCAAATCTGCTCCTTTCTCATATAAACTGGTAGCCCTTTTCTCTATGTTTGACCAGCTATTTTTATTTTTGTTTATTTTAAAAGGTGAATTGTCTGAAGTCAGAGCTCCGATTTGGATCTGGGCTGGAGTTAAAGCATACTTGCCAACCCTCCCGGATTGTCCGGGAGACTCCCGAAATTCAGTGCCTCTCCCGAAAACCTCCCGGGACAAATTTTCTCCCGAAAATCTCCCAAAATTCAGGCGGAGCTGGAGGCCACGCCCCCTCCAGTTCCATGCGGACATGAGTCCGCTTTCCCACGATAAAAAAAGTGTGCCTGCCCAAACACATTATAACTGTAGAATGATCGAGTTTTTGGTTTCTTATGTGGGTTTATTGTTAGGCAGTTTCATTAACGTCCTCCCAGCGCGGCAACAACACACAACAGCAGCAGTCATGTTTTTGTCTACCGTAAAGCAGTTCGTCTGCCGTAAACAGCAATGTTGTGACACTCTTAAACAGGACAATACTGCCATCTATAACATCAATAACATATACGGCTTTTAGAGAGTGCAGTGCACAACAAGGAGACGAAGCAGAAGAACGAGGATGATACAGTCATGGCGACGCCGACGACGAGTAAGATGAAGAAATATGCTTTGTTCCACCTTTCCTGCCTGAGTCCGGCGATTAGTTGCAAATCTTGCTTTATTGATTGCTTGCACACAGCCAATCCAACACAAAACAAACTAGTCCCGCCCGCACTCACGCTACCGCTCCCTCTCTTCTCTCGCCCACACAGTCACTGACGTCACTCACCTCACATGCTCACCTATTAAAGGGCCACACACACACATACGCTACTCTCATAACAGCTTGTAAGTTCCAAGCCGCAGCTGCGATTGGACCTGGATAGCCTCCGGGAAGAAGTAGTGGACTACCTAGTGCTTGGTACTGAAGATCTTCCCTCAGGAAGCAAAGATTGACCGGTTTTGGGCCATGCTAGGGAGAGATGGAAGATTCCAGACTCTAATGCATTTGATGAAAGCACTTTTGTGCGTGCCACACATCAATGCATCATCAGAGAAAGAGTTCAGCATGGTTAGAAAAATAGTGACAGAGAATAGAACAAGGATGGACAATTCAACCCTTAACTCAACAATGAGTAGATGAGTGTTATGTGTGTGTATATGTGTAAATAAATGAACACTGAAATTCAAGTATTTATTTTATTTATACATACATATATAATAAAATAAATATATATATATATATATATATATATATATATATATATATATATATATATATATATATATATATATATATATATATATATATATATATAGCTAGAATTCACTGAAAGTCAAGTATTTCTTATATATATATATATATATATATATATATATATATATATATATATATATATATATATATATATGAAATACTTGACTATATATATATATATATATATATATCTATATATCCAAAGACATGCACCTGGGGATAAGTTGATTGGCAACACTAAATTGGCCCTAGTGTGTGGATGCGAGTGTGAATGTTGTCTGTCTATCTGTGTTGGCCCTGCGATGAGGTGGCGACTTGTCCAGGGTGTACCCCGCCTTCCGCCCGATTGTAGCTGAGATAGGCTCCAGCGCCCCCCGCGACCCCAAAGGGAATAAGCGGTAGAAAATGGATGGATGGATATATATATATATATATATATCTATGAAATACTTGACTTGGTGAATTCTAGCTGTAAATATACTCCTCCCCTCTTAACCACGCCCCTAACCACGCCCCCGCCCTAACCACGCCCCCCGCCCCACTCCCGACCACGCCCACCCCACCTCCCGAAATCGGAGGTCTCAAGGTTGGCAAGTATGAGTTAAAGGCAGAGGTGGGTAGAGTAGCCAGAAATTGTACTCAAGTAAGAGTACTGTTACTTTAGAGATTTATTACTCAAGTAAAAGTAAGGAGTAGTCACCCAAATATTTACTTGAGTAAAAGTAAAAAGTATGTTGTGAAAAAACTACTCAAGTACTGAGTAACTGATGAGTAACATACACACTCATATCATATATATATATATATATATATATATATATATATATATATATATATATATATATATATATATATATATATATATATACATACATACATACATACATATACATTGATATATACAGTATATAATTTATATGTATTTATTTTGCTGTTTTTGTTTACATGTTAAAGGTGTTTTAATGAATATACATGCATGTTTAACATATAGATTCCTTTCTTTCATGAAGACTAGAATATAAGTTGGTGTATTACCTGATTCTGATGACTTGTGTTGATTGTAATCAGACAGTTGTGATGATAACGTCCACGTTTTCAAATGGGGGAGAAGAAACGTTCCTCCTTTCTGTCTAATTCCACATGAAAGTGGTGGGTTTTTGGCATCTTATTTGTCCACCTTCCATATTCGTTTTTATACACTTTACAAGAAATATATTGGCGTCAAACTCCGTAGCTTGCTAGCTTGTTTGCGCTGGCTTTCGGAGACTCTTGTTTTGAAAGCGCAGGCGCAATGGAGCGGCACTTTTATTGTGAAGACAGGAACGTCCTCATGTGCGGTCAGTCTTTAGGCTTTTGACGGGATGTACGGTTGAAATAAAAAGTATATTTTTTCCTTCACACTTTTGATTGATTGATTGGAACTTTTATTAGTAGATTGCACAGTACAGTACATATTCCGTACAATTGACCACTAAATGGTAACACCCCAATAAGTTTTTCAACTTGTTTAAGTCAGGTCATGTGACCACCTGGCTCTGTTTGATTGGTCCAACGTCACCAGTGACTGCATCTGATTGGTGGAACGGAGTGAAACGTCACCAGTAAGGCAGGCACTTTGAAGGTATGTCTGACAGACCAAAACAAACAAAGCGTGCATTAACAGATCGATAAAAATTAGTAGCGAGTAGCGAGCTGAATGTAGATAAAAGTAGCGGAGTAAAAGTAGCGTTCCTTCTCTATAAATATACTTAAGTAAAAGTAAAAGTATGTTGCATTAAAACTACTCTTAGAAGTACAATTTATCCCAAAAGTTACTCAAGTAGATGTAACGGAGTAAATGTAGCGCGTTACTACCCACCTCTGGTTAAAGGCCTACTGAAACCCACTACTACCGACCACGCAGTCTGATAGTTTATATATCAATGATGAAATCTTAACATTGCAACACATGCCAATACGACCGGGTTAGCTTACTAAAGTGCAATTTTAAATTTCGCGCGAAATATCCTGCTTAAACGTCGGCGCGTGACGTCTCGGATTGTAGAGGACATTTTGGGACAGCATGGTGGCCAGCTATTAAGTCGTCTGTTTTCATCGCAAAATTGCACAGTATTCTGGACATCTGTGTTGGTGAATCTTTTGCAATTTGTTCAATGAACAATGGAGACAGCAAAGAAGAAAGCTGTAGGTGGGAAGCGGTGGGAAGCGGTGTATTGCGGGCGGCTGCAGCAACACAAACACGGCCGGTGTTTCATTGTTTACATTGCCAAAAATGACAGTCAAGCTTTACCATTGGCCTGTGGAGAACTGGGACAACAGAGACTCTTACCAGGAGGACTTTGAGTTGGATGCGCAGACGCGGTACCGTGAGTACGCATGCAGCTGCGGCTTCCAAACATTTGATCGCTTGCCCGTACGTGCGTGCCGCTATGTGCATGTCACGTACGTAACTTTGGGGACTTTGGGGAAATATATGTGCTGTATGAACTTTGGGGAGGTGAACGGTACTTTGGGCTGTGGGATTGAGTGTGTTGTGCAGGTGTTTGAGTTGTATTGGCGGGTTATATCATACTTGCCAACCTTGAGACCTCCGATTTCGGGAAGTGGGGGGAGGGGGGTGGGACGGGGGCGTGGTTGGGGGCGTGGCTAAAAGGGGAGGAGTATATTTACAGCTAGAATTCACCAAGTCAAGTATTTCATATATATATACAGTATACATATATATATATATATATATATGTATATATAAGAAATACTTGACGTTCAGTGAATTCTAGCTATATATATATATATATATATATATATATATATACATATATATGTATTTTATTATATTATATATATATATATATATATATATATATATATATATATATATATATATATATATATATATATATATATATATATATATATATATATATAAATAAAATAAATACTTGAATTTCAGTGTTCTTTTATTTACACATATACACACACATAACACTCATCTACTCATTGTTGAGTTAAGGGTTGAATTGTCCATCCTTGTACTATTCTCTGTCACTATTTTTCGAACCATGCTGAACACCCTCTCTGTATGCATTGCTGTGTGGCACGCACAAAAGTGCTTTCATCAAATGCACTAGATGGCAGTATTGTACTGTTTAAGAGTGTCACAACATTGCTGTTTACGGTAGACGAACTGCTTTACGGTAGAATAAAACATGACTGCTGTTGTTGTGTGTTGTTACCGCGCTGGGAGGACGTTAATGAAACTAGCTAACAAAAAACCCACATAAGAAACCAAGAACTCACCCTCGATCATTCTACAGTTATAACGTGATTGGGCAGGTATACTGTTTATATTGTGGGTTAGCGGACTCAGGTCCACATGGACCTGAGTCCGCCTGAATTTCGGGAGTTTTTCGGGAGAAAATTTGTCCCGGGAGGTTTTCGGGAGAGGCGCTGAATTTCGGGAGTCTCTCGGAAAATCCGGGAGGGTTGGCAAGTATGGGTTAAATGGACGGGAGGGGGGAGGTGTTTGTTATGCGGGATTAATTTGTGGCATATTAAATATACGCCTGGTTGTGTTGTGGCTAATAGAGTATATATATATGTATTGTGTTTATTTACTGTTTTAGTCATTCCCAGCTAAATATCAGGTCCCACCCGCCTCTCACAGCATCTTCCCTATCTGAATCGCTCCCACTGCCCTCGAGTCCTTCACTCTCACTTTCCTCATCCACAAATCTTTCATCCTCGCTCAAATTAATGAGGAAATCGTCGCTTTCTCGGTCCGAATCGCTCTCGCTGCTGGTGGCCATGATTGTAAACAATGTGCGGACGTGAGGAGCTCCACAACCTGTGACGTCACGCTACTCGTCTGCTACTTCCGGTACAGGCAAGGCTTTTTTATCAGCGACCAAAAGTTGCGAACTTTATCGTCGATGTTCTCTACTAAATCCTTTCAGCAAAAATATGGCAATATCGCAAAATGATCAAGTATGACACATAGAATGGACCTGCTATCCCCCGTTTAAATGAGAAAATCGCATTTCAGTAGGCCTTTAATTGTGCTGATGCAGCAGTATGAATTATTTAAAATAAATAATTCAACTATTTAATATTGACAGTGTTCTCGTCAAGGGAAATCATATGACAACATGTGGAGTCGCCCCAAGCTAAATTGAGGCCCTAATCAGAATTTTAGATGGGAGTCTCCATAATTTGTCTACATAATTTGTTATAAAGCATCAAATCAAAAAATTTATTTATATTGAAAGTATGTTTGAAAATGGGAAAAAAAAAAAGTTTGAACGTGGGTTTTGATAGAAAATGTTTCGCGAGCAAGCGATCAAATGTTTGGAAGCCGCAGCTGCGTACTCACGGTACCGCGTCTGCGCATCCAACTCAAAGTCCTACTGGTAAAAATAATCATATTTATGTAGCGCAACGCATTGCATTGGCAACTTAATGTTGCGCAATGCAATGCAGCACAACACAGATATTTTGCAGCAAAACTACAAAAAAAAATATGATAGTAAAAGTGATAGCAAATAAGCAGTTAGTGAAATAAATAATAATACAGAAATGACAATGAGCATTATTACACTACAAATGGATCAATACAAATACCAAGCACTATTGATAATTAATAATAACAATTACCTCTTTTATCAACAATATAATTGTTCAAATGCAACAATATAAACATGTAATGATAACATGAAATACAAAAGAAAGCAGAAAAATGGAGGGGAAGAAAGAGAAGCTAACTATATCAACCTTGTAGATTGTTATAGTAACAATAGATTAAGCCTTGTCAGTGTGCCATGTGTTACCCAGTTTACCCTAGGGCAACAACGTTAATATATGTTTGATGAAACGTGATTATATGCATGAGTGTATGTATGTATATGTACTTGTATATGTACAGTATGTGTATATGTATGTTTGTACAGTGAATACAAGCTTTTAATTTAGTGAATTTGAAGAGATTCTGCACGATCTGTGATGTATTTAGCGCTTGAGAGAGGCGTACACGGCGCGGAGGGCTGTCTGGTCAGCGGGAGAGGAGAGTGAGACACATGCTAGGCAGGTACGCCCGCGGAGACAGCTAGCGGGTGTCAGGTGACGGATGGATGAACAGCCGCATGAGAGCGGACAGGGAGGGAGAGAGCAAACGCACGAGCCTCCCCGGAAGGAAAGACGTTACGTTTTGTGTCAGGCTCGGACCCCAGATGATCTGATTGCTGCAAAATGGCAACTGCTTGGTGGACAACCCAAGTTAATGACCACGAAATGTGTGTTACAATCGCACTTAGCGCAGCATTTACTTATGTAACCCAATCCAAACAACCTACCCTAGTCATGGTGCAAAAAAACAACTAAAAAAGTCAACACACATGGACACATATAAAACAACCTCAACTCAAGTTAATGATCGTGAATTGTGATTTACAATTGCACTTAGCACAGCATTTACTTATGTAACCCAATCAACCCAAACAACCTTCCCTAGTCATGGCGCAAAAAACCCCCCCGCAAAAACTCAACACACAAGGACACGTATAACACAACCTGGGTGTTTTCAAATTAATTTTAAATATCTAACTATCTGATTACTGCAAAATGTCAACTGCTTGGTGGACAACTCAAGTTAATGACCACGAATTGTGTTTTACAATCGCACTTAGCACAGCATTGACTTATGGAACCCAATCCAAACAACCTACCCTAGTCATGGCGCAAAAAAACTACTCAAAAAGTCAACAAACATGGACACATGCAATACAACCTGGGGGTTTTCAAATTAATTTTAAACGTCTAACTATCTGATTGCTGCAAAATTGCAACTGCTTGGTAGACAACTCAAGTTAATGACCATGAATTGTAATTTTCAATCGCACATAGCACAGAATTTACTTATGTAACCCAATCCTAACAACCTTCCCTAGTCATGACGCTAAAAAAACAACTCAAAAAGTCAACTCAAAAAGTTAACACACATGGACACATGTAACACAACCTGGGTGTTTTCAAATTAATTTTAAATATCTAACTATCTCTATGCCGCAAAATTGCAACTGCTTGGTGGACAATTCAAGTTAATGACCATGAATTGTGATTTTTAATCGCACTTAGCAAAGCATTCACTTATGTAACCCAATCCAAACAACCTTCCCTAGTCATGACGCTAAAAAACAACTCAAAAAGTCAACACACATGGACACATATAACACAACCTGGGGGTTTTCAAATTAATTTTAAACATCTAACTACAGTATCTTTATGCCGCAAAATTGCAACTGCTTGGTGGACAACTCAAGTTAATGACCACGAATTGTGTTTTACAATCGCACTTAGCACAGCATTGACTTATGGAACCCAATCCAAACAACCTACCCTAGTCATGGCGCAAAAAAACTACTCAAAAAGTCAACAAACATGGACACATGTAATACAACCTGGGGGTTTTCAAATTAATTTTAAACGTCTAACTATCTGATTGCTGCAAAATTGCAACTGCTTGGTAGACAACTCAAGTTAATGACCATGAATTGTAATTTTCAATCGCACATAGCACAGAATTTACTTATGTAACCCAATCCTAACAACCTTCCCTAGTCATGACGCTAAAAAAACAACTCAAAAAGTCAACTCAAAAAGTTAACACACATGGACACATGTAACACAACCTGGGTGTTTTCAAATTAATTTTAAATATCTAACTATCTCTATGCCGCAAAATTGCAACTGCTTGGTGGACAATTCAAGTTAATGACCATGAATTGTGATTTTTAATCGCACTTAGCAAAGCATTCACTTATGTAACCCAATCCAAACAACCTTCCCTAGTCATGACGCTAAAAAACAACTCAAAAAGTCAACACACATGGACACATATAACACAACCTGGGGGTTTTCAAATTAATTTTAAACATCTAACTACAGTATCTTTATGCAGCAAAATTGCAACTGCTTGGTGGACAACTCAAGTTAATGACCATGAATTGTGTTTTACAACCACATTTAGCACAGCATTGACTTATGGAACCCAATCCAAACAACCTACCCTAGTCATGGCGCAAAAAAACAACCCAAAAAGTCAACAAACATGGACACATGTAATACAACCTGGGGGTTTTCAAATTAATTTTAAACATCTAACTATCTGATTGCTGCAAAATTGCAACTGCTTGGTAGACAACTCAAGTTAATGACCATGAATTGTGTTTTCAATCGCACATAGCACAGAATTTACTTAAGTAACCCAATCCTAACAACCTTCCCTAATCATGGCGCAAAAAAAAAAAAACCCTCAAAAAGTCAACTCAAAAAGTTAACACACATGGATACATGTAACACAACCTGGGTGTTTTCAAATTAATTTTAAATATCTAACTATCTTTATGCCGCAAAATTGCAACTGCTTGGTGGACAATTCAAGTTAATGACCATGAATTGTGTTTTACAATCGCACTTAGCACAGCATTTACTTATGTAACCCAATCCAAACAACCTTCCTTAGTCATGACGCAAAAAACAACTCAAAAAGTCAACACACATGGACACATATAACACAACCTGGGGGTTTTCAAATTAATTTTAAACATCTAACTATCTTTATGCCGCAAAATTGCAACTGCTTGGTGGACAATTCAAGTTAATGACCATGAACTGTGATTTTCAATCGCACTTAGCAAAGCATTCACTTCTGTAACCTAATCCAAACAACCTTCCCTAGTCATGGCGCTAGAAAACAACTCAAAAAGTCAACACACAAGGACACATGTAACACAACCTGGGTGTTTTCAAATGAATTTCAAACATCTAACTATCTGACTGCTGCAAAATGGCAACTGCTTGGTGAACAACTCAAGTTAATGACCATGAATTGTGATTTCGAATAGCACTTAGCACAGCATTTACTTATGGAACCCAATCCAAACAACCTTCCCTAGTCATGGCGCAAAAAAAAATACTTAAAAAGTCAACACACATGGACACATATAACACAACCTCCTCACGGAATGTTGTAGGTATTATAAAACAAAACAAACAAAAAAAACGTCCTTGCGCTATAAACAATTATAAATTACAGGCAGTTGAATCCATTACAATGCATGATGGGAAAAATGCTAAACACTCTCTCCCCACATGTGGCTCAAAAAATTATTGCGACACATGGTATGTGTCGCAATTTCACATACTCTTATTATATAATTATATATTATATTATTATAGTTCCTGTTCCTGGTTGCCAATCAAGATGCTTTTGCAGTAAGCACAATAATGCGTGCATATATGTGATAACCGCAAGCATTTGTTGTGATTAATCACCTGAGTTAACTTGTTATTTTCGACAGCCCGAGTTACAAGTAAGTTTGTTTTTGTTTACCTTAAGACTTTGTTTTTTTTCTTCTGATTATTATCCAAATCAACAAATTAAAGGCGAAATCTCAACATCAGGATCTTGAAAATGTTCAAGTAAAAAGCCTTGGTGAATGCCGGCCAGCTGCAGGTGTCCCTTAATTGTTTTCCCGCATCTTGCATGAAGTCCACCTAAAGAAGTGTTGCTCATGTGCAAGTTGACTTTTCCAAGCCTCCCTCCTCGTGTGCCGTCATTCAGGATTTACACGTGTTGAGGTGTGAGACCTTTACAATCGATATATAATTCACCGTCTAGTTGTACTTTGCCCTTTACACTGATGAGCATGGTGTGATAATAGGAATATTTATAGCTGCTCCGAAATGATGGTAATTTGCCCGGCCGCTGGTCAGTTTTGATGACATCACAAGTAACATCTTGGCCCGGGAAAAAATACGCCAATGCTGTTGACGTTGCGTGGCCTCATTATTTGGCAGCGGCAACAGGTTGAAGGAGTGTGTGTGTGTGTGTGTGTGTGTATGTGTGTGTGTGTGTGTGTGTGTGTGTGTGTGTGTGTGTGTGTGTGTAGGGTGTAGCCCGCCTTCCACCCGAATACAGCTGAAATAGGATCCAGCACCCTCCGCGACCCCGAAAGGGACAAGCGGTAGAAAATGGATGGATGGAGATATATATGTATATACAGTATATGTGTGTGTATATATATATATATATATATATATATATATATATATATATATATATATATATATATATATATATGTATATATATATATATATATATATATATATATATATATATATATATATATATATATATATATATATATATATATATATAAATATATATATATACATACAGTGTATGTATATATATATATATATATATATATATATATATATACAGTATATGTATATATACAGTATATGTATATATACATACATATGTATATATATGTATATATATATTTATATATATATAAATATACTGTACATATATGTACATATAAATAATGTATATATACATGTATATACTATATGTATATGTATGTATATTTGTATATATATATACACAGTGTATATGTGTATATGTATGTATCTATGTATATATATAC
>NC_084565.2:13012500-13062500 GCF_033978685.3 Nerophis lumbriciformis | reverse complement strand
CAAGTGTTACATCAACGTGGCTTCATAGTAAAAGAGTGCGGGTACTAGACTGGCCTGCCTGTAGTCCAGACCTGTCTCCCATTGAAAATGTGTGGCGCATTATGAAGCCTAAAATAGCACAACGGAGACCCCCGGACTGTTGAACAACTTAAGCTGTACATCAAGCAAGAATGGGAAATAATTCCACCTGAGAAGCTTCAAAAATGTGTCTCCTCAGTTCCCAAACGTTTACTGAGTGTTGTTAAAAGGAAAGGCCATGTAACACAGTGGTGAACATGCCCTTTCCCAACTACTTTGGCACGTGTTGCAGCCATGAAATTCTAAGTTAATTATTATTTGCAAAAAAAAAAATAAAGTTTATGAGTTTGAACATCAAATATCTTGTCTTTGTAGTGCATTCAATTGAATATGGGTTGAAAAGGATTCGCAAATCATTGTATTGCGTTTATATTTACATCTAACACATCTTCCCAACTCATATGGAAACGGGGTTTGTATAATTGTAATCTATTTCTACAAAAAGTACATACAATAAGTTATGGTTGTATAATGCAATTTTGTAAAGCATTTATTTATTAGTCGAATGAGTGATTGTTCCATTTTGTGTAATTGATTGTCTCGAAGCACTACCTTTCTGCAGCCACCAGAGGCGCTGTTGATTCTGACTCAACTACCATAGTTTATCTATGGTATAGTTTATTAAATAATATGTATGTTATTTTTTACATTGCTTCAAAATAGTTGTTTTAAATTATTGTATTTGAAATTAAATACACAAATGTAGCAAATATATATATAATATAAAATACGTGAAACAAAAATAAAATACAATTATGTTTATTTGTTGAAACAATAGTTGTCTACGCAGAGAAAATATGGGTATATTCTGCCATCCAAAAAATGTTTTAAATAATATTTAAAAAACACAAAATTAAGCAATTATTTTTGAATATTTTTGTTTATCAAAGGAATTTAGTGAAAAGCCTATTGTCATGACTTGGTCCTGGGGTTTAGTTTTTCTAGAAGGCAACGGAAAGTTGAGACGGGAATGTGAGAACATATTTATTTAATGTTATCAAAAAACGAAAAGAGCGCACAGTGGCGGGAAAACGACTTGGCTATAAAAACGAATACTTGCACAAAGGCAGACACTATGAACAACAAAAAACACTAACTGTGGCTTAATAAACAAAAACTTACTTGGCATGAAACCGGCATGAAAAAAGAGCAGCGAGGGTCATAAGGGTGTGGAGAGTGTGCAGAAGCATAAATGCGGGGATGTCACCAGAAAGACAAACTGAAAAACAATGAACTTAAATACTACAGACATGATTAACGAAAACAGGTGCGTGACTCAAAACGTGAAACAGGTGCGTGACGTGACAGGTGAAAACTAATGGGTTGCTATGGTGACAAACAAGAGTGCACAATGAGTCCAAACGTGGAACAGGTGAAACGAATGGGTAATCATGGAAACAAGACAAGGGAGTGAAAAGCCAGAAACTAAAAAGTCCAATAACTAAACAAAACATGACTAAGACAAAACATGATTACACAGACATGACACCTATACCTAGTGAGGAAACGCGTTGCATCATGGAGAGACGGTTCGAATAACTTCCCCCATTTCTCGTTGCTAAAAAAGGTCAACAAAATATGAACTATTTTGGTATCATAACAATAATCACATTGAAACCTCACATAAAGTAGATCCATTGTGGTTATCACATTTTAGTTTGTTGGGTTCCTCGCTGAATGTGTCCATGGAAAGTGAACGTCGTACCTTCAGAAGTTTAGTGTGATGTCTGCGTGAAAGGATGTACATTTAGTCACGAGTAGAATACAGTAGCAGAGTAAGCTATTGCGTTGTATTACTATATCATTAGGGCCCGCATGGCCCATTGTATAAGGACTCCCAAAGGGACATAAGGACCTATTGAATTTGTAAGGTTTTATTCTTTATTCTTTATTCTTCCGCCGCCACATTAAACTGTAATTTGACCCACTTAACATGCTTCATAACTCACCATATTTGACCCACACATCAGGACCTGCGAAAATTGCCTTTAAAAAAAAAAAACGAACCACAAAACTCAAAATTGCGCTCTAGCGCCCCCTAGGGAAAAAAAACTAGACTGCCTGTAACTCCCACTAGGAAGGTTAGAGAGACATGAAACAAAAACCTCTATGTAGGTCTGACTTACACCTAGTTTTCATAATTGTATATCCTCGGGCTAAAATCAACAGGAAGTTGGCAATTCCCCCTTCAAGACAAAAAAGTACTAAAAACAGTCACTTTTGCCTCTTTGAGCTGTAATTTGACCCCCTTAACATGCTTCAAAACTCACCGAACTGAACACACACATCAGGACTGGCACAAATTGCGATCCAATAAAAAAACCCAACCCCAAATCTCAAAATTGCGCTCTACCGCAATTTTTGAATAAAACGCACAAAAAACTGCTCCTCTGAAGAAAAAAATGACAAAACTGCCTGTAACTCCCACTGGGAAGGTCGGAGAGACATGAAACAAAAACCTCTATGTAGGTCTCACTTAGACCTACATTTCAGAGATTGACAACCCCCAGCAAAAATCAACAGGAAGTTTGCTATTCCCTCTTCAAAACAAATTTTCTGGAAAAACCGGTCACCTTCCTTCAAAAACGAACTCCTCTGAGCGCGTTTGTCGTTTCGCCTTCAAACTAACACAGGAGAGAGATTGAACCCTTGTGATTACAATGACAGAAGCGCTTTTTTTCTAACTGCTCCGGTTTTGATTTTATGACCCTTCAAAGACCCGCTGCGCTGATGCTGCTGCACTGCTGTTTTTTTAAGATGGCTGCTTAAAAGCAGGAAGCACCGACGTGCCCACACAATGCAGACAAGGTAGGTACACTAGACAAAAGTCTTGGGACACTTCAGACTAAAAGTAGACAAAAGTATTGGGACACTTATGACTATCACTGGACAAAAGTATTGGGACAGTTAGGACTAGCACCTGCCAAATACACGGGCCCGACCAATGCTGCTTGCAGCTTTAATTCTTTATTCTTCCGCCGCCACATTAAACTGTAATTTGACCCACTTAACATGCTTCAAAACTCACCATATTTGACCCACACATCAGGACCTGCGAAAATTGCCTTTTTAAAAAAAAACGAACCACAAAACTCAAAATTGCGCTCTAGCGCCCCCTAGGAAAAAAAAAACTAGACTGCCTGTAACTCCCACTAGAAAGGTCGGAGAGACATGAAACAAAAACCTCTATGTAGGTCTGACTTAGACCTACATTTCATAATAGTACATTGTTGGGCTAAAATCAACAGGAAGCTGGCAATTCCCCCTTCAAGACAAAAAAGTACTAAAAACAGTCACTTTTGCCTCTTTGAGCTGTAATTTGACCCCCTTAACATGCTTCAAAACTCACCAAACTGAACGCACACATCAGGACTAGCAGAAATTGCGATCTAATAAAAAACCTAACCCCAAATCTCAAAATTGCGCTCTACCGCAATTTTTGAATAAAACACAGAAAAAACTGCTTCTCGGAAGAAAAAAATGACAAAACTGCCTGTAACTCCCACTGGGAAGGTTGGAGAGACATGAAACAAAAACCTCTATGTAGGTCTCACTTAGACCTACATTTCATAAATTGACAACCCCCAGCAAAAATCAACAGGAAGTTTGCTATTCCCCCTTCAAAACTAATTTTTTGTAAAAACCGGTCACCTTCCTTCAAAAACTATCTCCTCTGAGCGCGTTTGTCGTTTCTGCTTCAAACTAACACAGGAGAGAGATTAAACCCTTGTGTATAAAATAACAGAACAGCGTTTTAATACCTGCTCCGGTTTTGATTTTATGACCCTTCAAAGACCCGCTGCGCTGATGCTGCTGCGCTGCTGTTTTTTTAAGATGGCTGCTTAAAAGCAGGAAGCACCAGCGTGCCTACACAATGCAGACAAGGTAGGTACACTAGACAAAAGTATTGGGACACTTTTGACTACCACCGGACAAAAGTATTGGGACACTTAGGCCGAAAACTGGACAAAAGTATTGGGACACTTAGGCCGAAAACTGGACAAAAGTATTGGGACACTTGGGACTACAACTTGACAAAAGTATTGGGACACTTAGGACTACAACTTGCCAAAAGTATTGGGACACTTGGGACTAAAACTGGACAAAAGTATTGGGACACTTAGGACTAGCACCTGCCAAATACGCGGGCCCGACCAACGCTGCTTGCAGCTTTAATTTTATATTTGCAATCTTAAAAAATGTTTATTGTTAATGGCAACAGCAAAGCACAGTAATTTGTAGGGCTGCGAATCTTTGGGTGTCCCACGACTCGATTCAATATCGATTCTTGTCAAGGTTGACAAGTATGGTCATTACAGACGTGAGCAGAAGGAAGTTGTGTCCTCGTATGTGTGTACTCAAACATCTCCCTTCTCAGGGCCATTACATCTGCACTCCTTAGTAACTGTAGAACGTACAGAAAAGGTCACGTCACGCATGACGCAGGTCGTCTCGCTTTCTTGCTTTGGTCGCCACATTTAGGCTCACGCACACGTCCATTATTTCACTCTCTCGCTTTTATTCAAGCCCAGGCCATTAGGACGGGCTGAGATAAAATGTTTTATTGTGTCCTGTTGTGGGACTTCTGTTAGCCCTAATCAAGGGAGCGGGTTGATGTCTTTTATTCAAAAACATGAGAAGAAGAAGAAAGTACGCCATGAGGGTGTTTGCTCGTCGACGTTGAGAAAGTTGGTAACGCTCTTCTTTTCCTGCCTACCGTCGTTTGATGATGTAATATTATTGCTGCGTCTGTCCTCCAGGTTAAGATCAAGACCATGGTATGGGCAGAGAAAGGTTCAGTTGTGCATCTTGAATATTTCACTTCTTGCAGGAAATGGCACAAAAAGGGAAATTTAACAAAATAGTGTAAATGGTAAAATGGGTTATACTTGTATAGCGCTTTTCTACCTTCAAGGTACTCAAAGCGCAGTTGTTGGGTTTTTAACTATCAGTTTTTTAAAAAAGTGGAGTGGTCTTATATATGAAAATTCAATATGGTAAAATGAAAGTGGAAAAGGGGGTTAAATAATCTTTTGGATATGTAAAATATCTACCAGTTTATTTTTTTCATATATATATATATATATATATATATATATATATATACTTTTTGTTTTGAAAAAAAAAAAATACATATATACAGGTGTATATATATATATATATATATATATATATATATATATATATATATATATATATATATATATATATATATATTTTTTTTTTTTTTTCTCAAACCATGTTTTAACTATCAGTGAAAAAAACAAAACAAAATATTTAAAAAAAATTATATATATATATATATATATATATATATATATATATATATATATATATATATATATATATATATATATATACACATATATATATATATATATATATATATATATATATATATATATATATATATATATATATATATATATATATATATATATATTGTTTTGTAATTTTTTTTCTCAAATCATGTTTAAACTACCAGTGAAAAAAACAAAACAAAACAAAATATTACAACCATCCATCCATCCATCCATCTTCTTCCGCTTATCCGAGGTCGGGTCGCGGGGGCAGCAGCCTAAGCAGGGAAGCCCAGACTTCCCTCTCCACAGCCACTTCGTCCAGCTCTTCCTGTGGGACCCTGAGGCGTTCCCAGGCCAGCCGGGAGACATAGTCTTCCCAACGTGTCCTGGGTCTTCCCCGCGGCCTCCTACCGGTCGGTCGTGCCCTAAACACCTCCCTAGGGAGGCGTTCGGGTGGCATCCTGACCAGATGCCCGAACCACCTCATCTGGCTCCTCTCGATGTGGAGGAGCAGCGG
Source organism: Nerophis lumbriciformis (assembly GCF_033978685.3). Lineage (NCBI taxonomy): Eukaryota > Metazoa > Chordata > Actinopteri > Syngnathiformes > Syngnathidae > Nerophis > Nerophis lumbriciformis. The sequence goes on along the minus strand of NC_084565.2, from coordinate 13,056,602 downwards.
CTTTACTTTGAGCTCCTCCCGGATGGCAGAGCTTCTCACCCTATCTCTAAGGGAGAGCCCCGTCACCCGGCGGAGGAAACTCATTTCAGCCGCTTGTACCCGTGATCTTGTCCTTTCGGTCATAACCCAAAGCTCATGACCATAGGTGAGGATGGGAACGTAGATCGACCGGTAAATTGAGAGCTTTGCCTTCCGGCTCAGCTCCTTCTTCACCACAACGGATCGATACAGCGTCCGCATTACTGAAGACGCCGCACCGATCCGCCTGTCGATCTCACGATCCACTCTTCCCTCACTCGTGAACAAGACTCTGAGATACTTGAACTCCTCCACTTGGGGCAAGATCTCCTCCCCAACCCGGAGATGGCACTCCACCCTTTTCCGGGCGAGAACCATGGACTCGGACTTGGAGGTGCTGATTCTCATCCCAGTCGCTTCACACCCAGCTGCGAACCGATCCAGCGAGAGCTGAAGATCCTGGCCAGATGAAGCCATCAGGACCACATCATCTACAAAAAGTAGAGACCTAATCCTGCAGCCACCAAACCAGATACCCTCAACGCCTTGACTGCGCCTAGAAATTCTGTCCATAAAAGTTATGAACAGAATCGGTGACAAAGGGCAGCCTTGGCGGAGTCCAACCCTCACTGGAAACGTGTCCGACTTACTACCGGCAATGCGGACCAAGCTCTGGCACTGAGCATACAGGGAGCGGACTGCCACAATCAGACAGTCCGATACCCCATACTCCCTGAGCACTCCCCACAGGACTTCCCGAGGGACACGGTCGAATGCCTTCTCCAAGTCCACAAAACACATGTAGACTGGTTGAGGTTCGACTATCCGGCGTAGCCTCCTCTCCAGTACACCTGAATAGACCTTACCGGGAAGGCTGAGGAGTGTGATCCCACGATAGTTAGAACACACCCTCCGGTTCCCCTTCTTAAAGAGAGGAACCACCACCACGGTCTGCCAATCCAGTGGTACCGCCCCCGATGTCCACGCGATGCTGCAGAGTCTTGTCAACCAAGACAGCCCCACAGCATCCAGAGCCTTAAGGGACTCCGAGCGGATCTCATCCACCCCCGGGGCCTTGCCACCGAGGAGCTTTTTAACTACCTCAGCAACCTCAGCCCCAGAAATAGGAGAGCCCACCACAGACTCCCCAGGCACTGCTTCCTCATAGGAAGACGTGTTGGTGGGATTGAGGAGGTCTTTGAAGTATTCCCTCCACCGATCCACAACATCCGCAGTCGAGGTCAGCAGAACACCATCCTTGCCATACACGGTGTTGATAGTGCACTGCTTCCCCTTCCTGAGGCGGCGGATGGTGGTCCAGAATTGCTTCGAAGCCGTCCGGAAGTCGTTTTCCATGGCCTCACCGAACTCCTCCCATGTCCGAGTTTTTGCCTCTGCGACCGCTGAAGCCGCACACCGCTTGGCCTGTCGGTACTTGTCCACTGCTTCAGGAGTCCTATGAGCCAAAAGAACCCAATAGGACTCCTTCTTCAGCTTGACGGAATCCCTCACCGCCGGTGTCCACCAACGGGTTCTAGAATTACCGCCACGACAAGCACCAACTACCTTGCGGCCACAGCTCCAATCAGCCGCCTCGACAATAGAGGCGCGGAACATGGTCCATTCGGACTCAATGTCCAGCACCTCCCTCGTGACATGTTCAAAGTTCTTCCGGAGGTGGGAATTGAAACTCTCTCTGACAGGAGACTCTGCTAGACGTTCCCAGCAAACCCTCACAATGCGTTTGGGCCTGCCAGGTCTGTCCGGCATCCTCCCCCACCATCGCAGCCAACTCACCACCAGGTGGTGATCGGTAGAAAGCTCCGCCCCTCTCTTCACCCGAGTGTCCAAAACATGAGGCCGCAAATCCGATGACACAGCTACAAAGTCGATCATGGAACTGCGGCCTAGGGTGTCCTGGTGCCAAGTGCACATATGGACACCCTTATGTTTGAACATGGTGTTCGTTATGGACAATCTGTGACGGGCACAAAAGTCCAATAACAAAACACCGCTCGGGTTCAGATCCGGGCAGCCATTCTTCCCAATCACGCCTCTCCAGGTATCACTGTCGCTGCCAACATGAGCATTGAAGTCCCCCAGTAGAACGAGGGAATCACCCGGGGGAGCACTCTCAAGTACTCCCTCGAGTGAATCCAAAAAGGGTGGGTACTCTGAGCTGCGGTTTGGCGCGTAAGCGCAAACCACAGTCAGGACCCGTTCCCCCACCCGAAGGCGGAGGGAAGCTACCCTCTCGTCCACCGGGTTGAACTCCAACGTACAGGCTCTGAGCCGGGGGGAAACAAGAATTGCCACCCCAGCCCGTCGCCTCTCACTGCCGGCAACGCCAGAGTGGAAGAGAGTTCAGCCCCTCTCGAGAGAACTGGTTCCAGAGCCCTTGCTGTGCGTCGAAGTGAGTCCGACTATATCTACCCGGAACTTCTCCACCTCGCGCACTAGCTCAGGCTCCTTCCCCCCCAGCGAGGTGACGTTCCACGTCCCAAGAGCTAGTTTCTGTAGCCGAGGATCGGACCGCCAATTGCCCTGCCTTCGGCTTCCGCCCAGCTCACATCGCACCCGACCTCTATGACCCCTGCTATGGGTGGTGAGCCCATTGGAGGGGGGACCCACGTTGCCTCTTCGGGCTGTGCCCGGCCGGGCCCCATAGGGACAGGCCCGGCCACCAGGCGCTCGCCATCGTGCCCCACCTCTGGGCCTGGCTCCAGAGGGGGGCCCCGGTGACCCGCGTCCGGGCGAGGGAAATCTGGGTTCCTTGTCAGTGTTATTCATAGAGATCTTCGAGCTGCTCTTTGTCTGATCCCTCACCTAGGACCAGTTTGCCTTGGGAGACCCTACCAGGGGGCATAGAAGCCCCGGACAACATAGCTCCTAGGATCATTGGGACACGCAAACTCCTCTACCACGTTAAGGTGGCAGCTCAGAGAGGAGAAAACAACAAACAACAGTGAAAAAAAATAATATATTAAAACATTTTTATATATATATATATATATATATATATATATATATATATATATATATATATATATATATTTTTTTTTTTTTTTTTTTTTTTTCCCCCTCAGACCATGTTTAAACTATCAGTGAAAAAAACAAAACAAAATATAAAAAAAAAATTGTATACATATATATATATACATATATATATATATATATATGCTGTATATATATATATATATATACTATATATATATATATATATATATATATATATATATATATATATATATATATATATATATATGTATATATATATATATATATATATATATATTTTTTTTTTTTTTTTTTTTTTGTTATTTTTTTCTCAAATCATGTTTAAACTATCAGTGAAAAAAACAAAACAAAACAAAACAAAATATTTAAAAAAAATTATATATATATATGTATATATATATATATATATATATATATATATATATATATATACATATATATATCCTTTTTTTTTCTCAAACCATATTTTAACTATCAGTGAAAAAAACAAAACAAAATATTTAAAAAAATTATATATATATATATATATATATATATATATATATATATATATATATATATATATATATATATTGTTTTTTGTTTTTGTTTTTGTTTGTTTTGTTTTGTTTTGTTTTGTTTGTTTGTTTGTTTGTTTTGTTTTGTAATTTTTTTTCTCAAATCATGTTTAAACGATCAGTGAAAAAAACAAAACAAAACAAAATATTTTAAAAAAAAATTATATATATATATTTTTTTTTCTCAAACCATGTTTTAACTATCAGTGAAAAAAAAAAAAAAAAAAAAAAAAAAAAAAAAATATATATATATATATATATATATAATTTTTTATTTTGTTTTTTTATTTTTCTCAAACCATGTTTTAGCTATCATTTAAAAAAAAAAAAAAGAGTGGGGTGGTCTTATATTCGAAAATTCAGTATGGTAAAAAATAAAAAGTGATGTGCGGATCAATACTGAAAATATCGATACTGCCGATATCAGACCTTTCGCTCTACTGTTATTTCTCGAATCAAAGTATCGATACTTTTGATACTGTAGTTCAGGGGTGTCCAAACTTTTTCCACCAAGTGCTGCATACTGAAAAGCCAAAGTATGCAGAAGTCATATTCATATTTTTTTATTTAAAACAAATAAATAAATAAAAATGCTAAAATCAGATATTGTGTCAGCTTACTATTATAGGTGACTTTGACACTATTTCCACATTCACCCATTCACACACACATTCACACACTGATGGCGGGAGCTGCTATGCAAGGCCCTAACCATGTAATTAAACCAATAATGCAATTTTTTGTGGTCCCCTTTATTTAGAAAAGTACTGAAAAGTATTATTATATTATAGTAGTAAATATTGATATTGGGACAACCCTAATTTGCACAAAGTATTGGTGTCGGTTCGGCATCGCCGATACTAGCCTGATTTTTACTCACTATCGGATCAAAAAGAAAATCAGTGGTATCGCACATCACTATAGTGCCTGGAACGTAAAACACGGCAACATAGTTTCTACAGGGCCGCGGCAAAAGAGCGAACATGAGAGCGGCGGCGTGTGTGTGCTGTGATTTGTGTCGGCGAATAATGCACTTTGTGACTTCAATAATAAATATGGCAGTGCCATGTTGGCATTTTTTTCCATAACTTGAGTTGATTTATTTTGGAAAACCGTGTTACATTGTTTAATGCATCCAGCGGGGCATCACAACAAAATTAGGCATAATAATGTGTTAATTCCACCACTGTATATATCGGTATCGGTTGATATCGGAATCGGTAATTAAGAGTTGGACAATATCGAAATATCGGATATCGGCAAAAAAAAGAAGCCATTATCGTACATCTCTACTTGTCACACACACACACACACACACACACACACACACACACACACACACACACACACACTAAGTGTGGTGATATTATCCTCTGCATTTGACCCATCACCCTTGATCACCCCCTGGGAGGTGAGGGGAGCAGTGAGCAGCAGCGGTGGCCACGCCCGGGAATCATTTTGGTTATTAAACCCCCAATTCCGACCCTTGATGCTGAGTGCCAATACGCATTGAGGCTACGAAGTGATCACTCGATTGATCAAACTAATAAAACATGAAATAATCGCTTGCTTCATGTCATGATCTGTATTTTTGTTATTTTCTGTTAGTTTTAAGACTCCATTAGTTCCTGTTTTTGTACATCCTTGTTTGTTTTAGTTTCCATGGCGACTGATTAGTTTCACCTGTCTCATGTGTTCGGGACACGCACCTGCTCTAATCAAGAGACTATTATTTAAGCTGGTCTTTGCCAGTTAGTCGTCCTGGCGTCATTGCTCTTTTCATGCCACAGTTTCATGCTCTGTTCATGCCACAGTTTCATGTTTGTTTCTTGCTATGCCATAGCTTATGCTAGTTGTTTACTTTAACTCCAAGTGCGATCAGCCTTGTTTTCGTTTTTTTGTACCTTTTTGAGAGAAGATAATTAAATATGATCTTACCTTCACGCCTTGTCCGAAATAGTCCGATTGCTTCCTGGGAGAACAAACCTCGCAGTAAGGACATTTCCATTAAACTATTCCCTAAAAAAAATCACCTTATTAATCAGGGTGTAAATATGTAATATGTAAAACAATTCAGTTTAAATGCGGAACCATAACTTTTTCTAGACTCTCTTCAGTGGTATCATCCAATTAGTTCTCCTCCTCTCCCCTCAAAGGTGTCCAGTGACATCCAATTAGAGACTTTCTAATCACCGGCCTGACACCTAGGTCCTGAGTGTCATGCCAAAGTATTACCATTCATATGCCAATTAGGGATGGCTCCTCGTCCGCCTGCATAATAAACCTCTGACTGGAACATGAAGATGGGGGCGGAAAGAACACACTTTTTCCAATCGTCCTTCTCCCCCAGTTGGCCCTCAACGTTCCCTGCCATGAATTTAAGAGACCAGGCGCCGGTGGCCTCGCTGCACGGTGAGGGGTGCGTACATCACTGTCACGTTTATTACCGGGGGGGAAGTAGTGTGAAAGAAATCCCAAGTCAACAAACAATATCATTCTTCACACAGACACTATCCATCCATCCATCCATCTTCTTCCGCTTATCCGAGGTCGGGTCGCGGGGGCAGCAGCCTAAGCAGGGAAGCCCAGACTTTCCTCTCCCCAGCCACTTCGTCCAGCTCCTCCCGGGGGATCCCGAGGCGTTCCCAGGCCAGCCGGGAGACATAGTCTTCCCAACGTGTCCTGGGTCTTCCCCGTGGCCTCCTACCGGTCGGACGTGCCCGAAACACCTCCTGAGGGAGGCGTTCGGGTGGCATCCTGACCAGATGCCCGAACCACCTCATCTGGCTCCTCTCGATATGGAGGAGCAGCGGCTTTACTTTGAGTTCCCCCCGGATGACAGAGCTTCTCACCCTATCTCTAAGGGAGAGCCCCGCCACCCGGCGGAGGAAACTCATTTCGGCCGCTTGTACCCGTGATCTTGTCCTTTCGGTCATGACCCAAAGCTCATGACCATAGGTGAGGATGGGAACGTAGATCGACCGGTAAATCAAGAGCTTTGCCTTCTGGCTCAGCTCCTTCTTCACCACAACGGATCGATACAGCGTCCGCATTACTGAAGATGCCGCACCGATCCGCCTGTCGATCTCACGATCCACTCTTCCCTCACTCGTGAACAAGACTCCGAGGTACTTGAACTCCTCCACTTGGGGCAAGATCTCCTCCCCAACCCGGAGATGGCACTCCACCCTTTTCCGGGCGAGAACCATGGACTCGGATTTGGAGGTGCTGATTCCCATCCCAGTCGCTTCACACTCGGCTGCGAACCGATCCAGTGAGAGCTGAAGATCTTGGCCAGATGAAGCCATCAGGACCACATCATCTGCAAAAAGCAGAGACCTAATCCTGCAGCCACCAAACCAGATACCCTCAACGCCCTGACTGCGCCTAGAAATTCTGTCTATAAAGGTTATGAACAGAATCGGTGACAAAGGGCAGCCCTGGCGGAGTCCAACCCTCACTGGAAACGTGTCCGACTTACTGCCGGCAATGCGGACCAAGCTCTGACACCGATTATACAGGGAGCGAACCGCCACAATAAGACAGTCCGTTACCCCATACTCTCTGAGCACTCCCCACAGGACTTCCCGGGGTACACGGTCGAATGCCTTCTCCAAGTCCACAAAGCACATGTAGACTGGTTGGGCAAACTCCCATGCACCCTCAAGGACCCTGCCGAGAGTATAGAGCTGGTCCACAGTTCCACGACCAGGACGAAAACCACACTGTTCCTCCTGAATCCGAGGTTCGACTATCCGGCGTAGCCTCCTCTCCAGTACACCTGAATAGACCTTACCGGGAAGGCTGAGGAGTGTGATCCCACGATAGTTGGAACACACCCTCCGGTTCCCCTTCTTAAAGAGAGGAACCACCACCCCGGTCTGCCAATCCAGAGGTACCGCCCCCGATGTCCACGCGATGTTGCAGAGTCTTGTCAACCAAGACAGCCCCACAACATCCAGAGCCTTAAGGAACTCCGGGCGGATCTCATCCACCCCCGGGGCCTTGCCACCGAGGAGCTTTTTAACTACCTCGGCAACCTCAGCCCCAGAAATAGGAGAGCCCACCACAGATTCCCCAGGCCCTGCTTCCTCATAGGAAGACGTGCTGGTAGGATTGAGGAGGTCTTCGAAGTATTCTCTCCACCGATCCACAACATCCGCAGTCGAGGTCAACAGAGCACCATCCCCACCATACACGGTGTTGACACTGCACTGCTTCCCCTTCCTGAGGCGGCGGATGGTGGTCCAGAATTGCTTCGAAGCCGTCCGGAAGTCTTTTTCCATGGCCTCACCGAACTCCTCCCATGTCCGAGTTTTTGCCTCCGCGACCGCTGAAGCCGCACACCGCTTGGCCTGTCGGTACCTGTCTGCTGCGTCAGGAGTCCCATGAGCCAAAAAAACCCGATAGGACTCCTTCTTCAGCTTGACGGCATCCCTCACCGCCGGTGTCCACCAACGGGTTCTAGGATTACCGCCACGACAGGCACCAACTACCTTGCGGCCACAGCTCCAATCGGCCGCCTCGACAACAGAGGTACGGAACATCGTCCACTCGGACTCAATGTCCAGCGCCTCCCTCGGGACATGTTCAAAGTTCTTCCGGAGGTGGGAATTGAAACTCTCTCTGACAGGAGACTCTGCCAGGCGTTCCCAGCAAACCCTCACAATGCGTTTGGGCCTGCCAGGTCTGTCCGGCATCCTCCCCCACCATCGCAGCCAACTCACCACCAGGTGGTGATCGGTAGAAAGCTCCGCCCCTCTCTTCACCCGGGTGTCCAAAACATGAGACCGCAAATCCGATGACACAACTACAAAGTCAATCATGGAACTGCGGCCTAGGGTGTCCTGGTGCCAAGTGCACATATGGACACCCTTATGTTTGAACATGGTGTTTGTTATTGACAATCCGTGACGAGCACAAAAGTCCAATAACAAAACACCACTCAGGTTCAGATCCGGGCGGCCATTCTTCCCAATCACGCCTCTCCAGGTTTCACTGTCGTTGCCAACATGAGCGTTGAAGTCCCCCAGTAGAACGAGGGAATCACCCGGGGGAGCACTCTCAAGTACTCCCTCGAGTGAATCCAAAAAGGGTGGGTAATCTGAACTGCCGTTGGGCGCGTAAGCGCAAACAACAGTCAGGACCCGTTCCCCCACCCGAAGGCGGAGGGAGGCTACCCTCTCGTCCACCGGGTTGAACTCCAACGTGCAGGCTTTGAGCCGAGGGGAAACAAGAATTGCCACCCCAGCCCGTCGCCTCTCATTGCCGGCAACGCCAGAGTGGAAGAGAGTCCAGCCCCTGTCAAGAGAACTGGTTCCAGAGCCCTTGCTGTGCGTCGAAGTGAGTCCGACTATATCTAGCCGGAACTTCTCCACCTCACGCACTAGCTCAGGCTCCTTCCCCCCCAGCGAGGTGACGTTCCACGTCCCAAGAGCTAGCTTATGTAGCCGAAGATCGGACCGCCAAGTGCCCTGCCCTCGGCTGCCGCCCAGCTCACATTGCACCCGACCTCTATGGCCCCTGTTATGGGCGGTGAGCCCATTGGAGGGGGGACCCACGTTGCCTCTTCGGGCTGTGCCCGGCCGGGCCCCATGGGGACAGGCCCGGCCACCAGGCGCTCGCCATCGTGCCACACCTCTGGGCCTGGCTCCAGAGGAGGGCCCCGGTGACCCGCGTCCGGGCGAGGGAAATCTGGGTTCCTTGTTCGTGTTCTTCATAGAGGTCTTCGAGCTGCTCTTTGTCTGATCCCTCACCTAGGACCAGTTTGCCTTGGGAGACCCTACCAGGGGGCATAGAAGCCCCCGGACAACATAGCTCCTAGGATCATTGGGACACGCAAACTCCTCTACCACGTTAAGGTGGCAGCTCAGAGAGGAGAAAACAACAAACAACAGTGAAAAAAAATAATATATTAAAACATTTTATATATATATATATATATATATATATATTTTTTTTTTTTTTTTTAAGGTGGCAGCTCAGAGAGGAGACACTAGTGATGTGCAATATCGCTGATTTTTCTTTCCGATCCGATACCGAGTAAAATCCAGGCTGGTCGGCGATACCGATACTTTGTGCAAATATACCTAAAATTGTAAAACAATTGTGTGTTTTCAAAAATAATGTAAAAAAAAAACCCAACAGGAATAATGTAAAAAAGAGAGAAAAAAAATCTGAATGAAATATACATATATTTCAAAAATATATGTATTTTTCATAAAAAAATATATATTAAAACAAATTATATTAAAAAAAATACAATTATTATATATACATAATTTTTTTATTTTTTTATTAATTTTTTTAAATGAAATAAAAAAAAATATATATTTTTTCTCAAACCATGTTTTAACTATCAGTTTAAAAAAAAAATGGGGTGGTCTTATACTCGAAAAGTCAATATGGTAAAAAATGAAAGTGGAAAAGGGGATTAAATAATATTTTGGATATGTAAAATATCTACCAGTTATTTTGTTTTTTCATATATATATATATATATATATATATATATATAGTATTTTTTTTTTTTTGTGTTGTAATTTTTTTTTCTCAAATCATGTTTAAACTATCAGTGAAAAAAACAAAACAAAATATTAAAATATATATATATATATATATATATATATATATATATATATATATATAATTTTATTTTATTTTTTTTATTTTTTTATTTTTTAATTTTTTAATGAAATATACTTTTTTTTCTTCTCAAAACCATGTTTTAACTATCAGTTTAAAAAAAAGTGGGGTGGTCTTATATTCGAAAATTCAATATGGTAAAAAATGAAAGTGGAAAAGGGGATTAAATAATATTTTGGATATGTAAAATATCTACCAGTTGTTTTGTTTTTTTCATATATATATATATATATATATATATATATATATATTTTTTTTTTTTTTTTTTTTTGTTTTTTTGTTTTGTGTTGTAATTTTTTTTTCTCAAATCATGTTTAAACTATCAGTGAAAAAACTAAAAATATTAAAAAAATAAATACATTTAAAAAAAATAAATATATATATATATATATATATATATATATATATACATTTTATATTTTTTATTTTATATATATAATATATATTTTTTTTTATAATATATATATATATATATATATATATATATATATATATATATATATATATATATATATATATATATATATATATATATATATATATATATATATATATAGTTTTTTTTTATGGCAAAAAAAATTTGCTAGATTAGTGTATTTCTACCAAATAAGTTTATTAGATGTTTAGGAATACTGTGATTAAATAAAAACAAATATTATAGGTATATGTTTTGGTGCCTGCATCGTAAAAAAACACTTCCACTCCAAAGAGTTGATTCAAAACTTTTGTGAGAAAGACTAAAAACAGTGCTTTTAAATGCCAAACTCCTAAAAATATGTGCATAAATAATATACACAATAACAAGCTTTTTCTACGCACTAAAAAGCAGCCATGAATTAATCATAAACTTAAAAAAAAAAAGGTGGTGGCATTAAATGTCAGCATCTCCAACGACTGAGTCGAGGCTAACTAAACACTCTCTTGTAAGAAAGTCGAGCATAACAAGCCATTAATAACAAGGCGTCCTTTTTAGTCCGGCAAATATAATTAGATGATGTTCGTTTTTTAAAAGGCCATTTCAATAAGCTGGTGGTGACATCATCCTTGGCTTGGCTCCATAAGACAATATTCAAATGAGTAATGTCCAAAACATAATGTTTTTTTGACTACTGCACAGTCTAGGTTTGTCCCAATACCAATATTTTAAAATATAGTCATGTACATAGTGTCATGTACATAGTGTATATACCCCAACCCCCTCCATTTTTTGTATATATTGTTTTTCAAATCACCTGACATGTATACTGTGTATATGTACATCAATTATCCATTTTTTTAACGTAATTTTTTATATACATGTTACAGGTTGTATATCTTTTATTATTGAATGTATCAAATGTGATGAATATTTAATGGACCACAATGGAAATGGCTTTTTGTGCCATCCGTTTGTCTTTTTAAAGCATTACATGGATTCAATTCTTTAAGATGTCAACAAACTTCGCAAATCAGTCAATCAATGGTGTGGATGAACTTGACTGGCCTGCACAGAGTCCTGACCTCAACCCGATAGAACACCTTTGGGATGAATTAGAAGGGAGACTGAGAGCCAGGCCTTCTTCACCAACATCAGTGTGTGAACTCACCAATGCGCTTTTGGAAGAATGGTGGAAAATTCCTAAATGTGTGGTATCATCCAAAACTAATGTCAAGTATGAAATAAGAGAAGAATAAGTGATTATTACATTTTAACAGAAGTGTAGATAGAACATGTCAAAAGAGAAAATAAGCAGATATCAACAGTAAACGAACAAGTGGATTAATAATCCATTTTTACAGCTTTTCCTTTATAATTTTGACAAAATAATAGGTGTATAAATGACACAATATGTTACTGCTTATGTCAGCAGACTAATTAGGAGCCTTTGTTTGTTTACTTACTACTAAAAGACAAGTTGGCTTGTATGTTCATATTTCATTTAAGGACAAAATGTAATGTTTGATTGATTGAATGAAACTTTTATTAGTAGATTGCACAGTACAGTACATATTCCGTACAATTGACCACTAAATGGTAACACCCCAGTAAGTTTTTCAACTTGTTTAAGTCGGGGGTCCACGTAATCAATTCATGGTTTAATGTACCCTAAGATTTTTTGGTTAAAATAGAGCATACTTGCCAACCCGAAATTCAGCACCTCTCCCGAAAACCTCCCGGGACAAATTTCCTCCCGAAATTCAGGCCGAGCTGGAGGGGGCGTGGCCTCCTGAGTCCGCTTTCCCACAATATAAACAACGTCTACAGTAAAGCAGTTTGTCTGCCGTAAACAGCAATGTTGTGACACTCTTAAACAGGACAATACTGCCATCTAGTGCATTTGATGAAAGCACTTTTGTGCGTGCCCACAGCAATGCATCATCAGAGAGGGTGTTCAGCATGGTTAGAAAGATAGAGAACATGACAGAGAATAGAACAAGGATGGACATTTCAACCCTTAACTCAACAATGAGTAGATGGGTGTTATGTGTGTATATGTGTAAATAAATGAACACTGAAATTCAAGTATTTCTTTTATATATATATATATATATATATATATATATATATACATATACAGGTAAAAGCCAGTAAATTAGAATATTTTGAAAAACTTGATTTATTTCAGTAATTGCATTCAAAAGGTGTAACTTGTACATTATATTTATTCATTGCACACAGACTGATGCATTCAAATGTTTATTTCATTTAATTTTGATGATTTGAAGTGGCAACAAATGAAAATCCAAAATTCCGTGTGTCACAAAATTAGAATATTACTTAAGGCTAATACAAAAAAGGGATTTTTAGAAATGTTGGCCAACTGAAAAGTATGAAAATGAAAAATATGAGCATGTACAATACTCAATACTTGGTTGGAGCTCCTTTTGCCTCAATTACTGCGTTAATGCGGCGTGGCATGGAGTCGATGAGTTTCTGGCACTGCTCAGGTGTTATGAGAGCCCAGGTTGCTCTGATAGTGGCCTTCAACTCTTCTGCGTTTTTGGGTCTGGCATTCTGCATCTTCCTTTTCACAATACCCCACAGATTTTCTATGGGGCTAAGGTCAGGGGAGTTGGCGGGCCGATTTAGAACAGAAATAGCATGGTCCGTAAACCAGGCACGGGTAGATTTTGCGCTGTGTGCAGGCGCCAAGTCCTGTTGGAACTTGAAATCTCCATCTCCATAGAGCAGGTCAGTAGCAGGAAGCATGAAGTGCTCTAAAACTTGCTGGTAGACGGCTGCGTTGACCCTGGATCTCAGGAAACAGAGTGGACCGACACCAGCAGATGACATGGCACCCCAAACCATCACTGATGGTGGAAACTTTACACTAGACTTCAGGCAACGTGGATCCTGTGCCTCTTCTGTCTTCCTCCAGACTCTGGGACCTTGATTTCCAAAGGAAATGCAAAATTTGCATGGTTGGGTGATGGTTTGGGGTGCCATGTCATCTGCTGGTGTCGGTCCACTCTGTTTCCTGAGATCCAGGGTCAACGCAGCCGTCTACCAGCAAGTTTTAGAGCACTTCATGCTTCCTGCTGCTGACCTGCTCTATGGAGATGGAGATTTCAAGTTCCAACAGGACTTGGCGCCTGCACACAGCGCAAAATCTACCCGTGCCTGGTTTACGGACCATGGTATTTCTGTTCTAAATTGGCCCGCCAACTCCCCTGACCTTAGCCCCATAGAAAATCTGTGGGGTATTGTGAAAAGGAAGATGCAGAATGCCAGACCCAAAAACGCAGAAGAGTTGAAGGCCACTATCAGAGCAACCTGGGCTCTCATAACACCTGAGCAGTGCCAGAAACTCATCGACTCCATGCCACGCCGCATTAACGCAGTAATTGAGGCAAAAGGAGCTCCAACCAAGTATTGAGTATTGTACATGCTCATATTTTTCATTTTCATACTTTTCAGTTGGCCAACATTTCTAAAAATCCCTTTTTTGTATTAGCCTTAAGTAATATTCTAATTTTGTGACACACGGAATTTTGGATTTTAATTTGTTGCCACTTCAAATCATCAAAATTAAATGAAATAAACATTTGAATGCATCAGTCTGTGTGCAATGAATAAATATAATGTACAAGTTACACCTTTTGAATGCAATTACTGAAATAAATCAAGTTTTTCAAAATATTCTAATTTACTGGCTTTTATCTGTATATATATATATATATGTATATATATATGTCTTAATAAGGTTATCCAAAAAATAGTGCTCGATACCGTAGTAGAGCGCAATATATGTATGTGTGGGGAAAAAAATCACAAGACTACTTCATCTCTACAGGCCTGTTTCATGAGGGGTTCCCTCAATCATCAGGAGATCCTGATGATTGAGGGAACCCCTCATGAAACAGGCCTGTAGAGATGAAGTAGTCTTGTGATTTTTTTTCCCACACATACATATATATATATATATATATATATATATATATATATATATATATATATATATATATATATATATATATATATATATATATATATATAAATAAATATATATTCATAGCTAGAATTCACTGAAAGTCAATTATTTCTAATATATATATATATATATATATATATATATATATATATATATATATATATATATATATATATATATACATATATGTATATATATATATATATATATATATATATATATATATATATATATATATATATATATATATATATATATCCATCCATTCATCCATCCATCCATTTTCTACCGCGTATTGCCTTCGGGGTCGCGGGGATATATATATATATATATATATATATATATATGAAATACTTGACTTGGTGAATTCTAGTTGTAAATATACTCCTCCCCTCTTAACCACGCCCCCACCCACGCCCCCCGCCCCCACCTCCACCTCCCGAAATTGGAGGTCTCAAGGTTGGCAAGTATGAAATAGAGCCAATAATGCCATTTTTTGTGGTCCTCTTTTATTTAGAAAAATACCGAAAAGTACCGAAAATATCGAAATAATGTTGATACCGGTACCAAAATATTGGTATCGAGACAACACTAGTCCAGAGTAGGGTGTCTCAATACCAACATTTTGGTACTGGTACCAAAATGTATTTCGATACTTTTCCAAATAAAGGCATTGTTGGCTTTATTTTAACAAAAAATCTTAGGGCACATTAAACGTATGTTTCTTATTGCAAGTTTGTCCTTAAATAAAATAGTGAACATACTAGACAACTTGTCTTTTTGTAGTAAATAAACAAACAAACGCTCCTGCTGACATATGCAGTAACATATTGCTGGACTGGTCTCAATGTATATGTGCCATATACATTGAGACCACTCCAGCATAGAACATTCTATCGCGCCGCTAAGATGGTCTGCCCGCCCGACAAAACCCTCTCCCCTCTTAAGTCTCTCTAGTCAAAACACATGCACATTATCTCTCTTTCTTACATTCCAAAGCGTCAAGGTTAACACACACAGTTTACTTACAGACAAACAGAAAGAGAACAAATGGAAAAACACGAGCTGTTTTCAAATATGACTATGAAATAAAAGAAGTAACACTCAAATTCGGATATATGTAAATATCTGCCTCCGACATTTTCCATTGTATTATTTTGTCAAAATTATAAAGGACAAACTGTAAAAAATGATTATTAATCGACTTGTTCATTTACTGTTAATATCTGCTTACTTTCTCTTTTAACATGTTCTATCTACACTTCTGTTAAAATGTAATAATCACTTATTCTTCTGTTGTTTGGATATTTTACATTAGTTTTGGATGATACCACACATTTAGGTATCGATCCGATACCACGTAGTTACAGGATCATACATTGGTCATATTTAAAGTCCTCATGTATTCAGGGACATATTTCCTGAGTTTATCAACATAATATACATTTTTTTTTAAAAGGAAAAAAATATAGATGTAATCATAGTCGTACAGACTGGATACGCTATTGTACTTGGTATCATTACAGGGGATGTCAGGTGTAGATCCACCCATGGCGTTTGTTTACATTTAGTCACGGTTTAGTCACCATTCCCAAAGATTAAAAGAATGGGAAAGGGTATACTGTATACAGTATCTGTCAGCCTCCAGCTCAGCTGAAGAAACGTGTCAGGGGAACGCTGCCGTTCAAGCAGGCTGACAGATGTTGGATGTACAAGATGTCAGAATCTTTTTACTGCTTTAGTTCTCCAAAAGCCTATTAGGCGTCTCCCCCGCCCTCGGGGTTCGATCCCAGCCTGGCGGGCGCATGCCGAGGGGTCCATGAGCATGACACCGAGCCCCTAACTGCTCCTGATTGGTCGTGGTTAGCGCCTATGTAGCTAAATAAAACAAGATACACTATATTGCCAAAAGTATTTGGCCACCCATCCAAATGATCAGAAAAGCACGTCGCCACTGGACTCTAGAGCAGTGGAAATGCCTTCTCTGGAGTGATGAATCACGCTTTTCCATCTGGCAATCTGATGGACCAGTCTGGGTTTGGAGGTTGCCAGGAGAACGCTATATTTCAGACTGCATTGTGGCGAGTGGGAAATTTGGTGGAGGAGGAATTATGGTTGTTTTTCAGGAGTTGGTCTTGGCCCCTTAGTTCCAGTGTGTCATGTATGTGTTGATCATGTTTTTGTTTTAGTCATGTTTTGTTTTGTTTAGTTATTGGACTAATCCCACCAACACGTGAGGAAGCAGTGCCTGGGGAATCTGTGGTGGGCTCTCCTATTTCTGGGGCTGAGGTTGCTGAGGTAGTTAAAAAGCTCCTCGGTGGCAAGGCCCCGGGGGTGGATGAGATCCGCCCGGAGTTTCTTAAGGCTCTGGATGCTGTGGGGCTGTCTTGGTTGACAAGACTCTGCAGCATCGCGTGGACATCGGGGGGGGGTACCTCTGGATTGGCAGACCGGGGTGGTGGTTCCTCTCTTTAAGAAGGGGAACCGGAGGGTGTGTTCTAACTATCGTGGGATCACACTCCTCAGCCTTCCCGGTAAGGTCTATTCAGGTGTACTGGAGAGGAGGCTACGCCGGATAGTCGAACCTCGGATTCAGGAGGAACAGTGTGGTTTTCGTCCTGGTCGTGGAACTGTGGACCAGCTCTATACTCTCGGCAGGGTCCTTGAGGGTGCATGGGAGTTTGCCCAACCAGTCTACATGTGCTTTGTGGACTTGTAGAAGGCATTCGACCGTGTCCCTCGGGAGGTCCTGTGGGGAGTGCTCAGAGAGTATGGGGTATCGGACTGTCTGATTGTGGCTGTCCACTCCCTGTACGATCAGTGTCAGAGCTTGGTCCGCATTGCCGGCAGTAAGTCGGACACGTTTCCAGTGAGGGTTGGACTCCGCCAAGGCTGCCCTTTGTCACCGATTCTGTTCATAACTTTTATGGACAGAATTTCTAGGCGCAGTCAAGGCGTTGAGGGGATCCGGTTTGGTGGCTGCAGGATTAGGTCTCTGCTTTTTGCGGATGATGTGGTCCTGATGGCTTCATCTGGCCAGGATCTTCAGCTCTCACTGGATCGGTTCGCAGCTGAGTGTGAAGCGACTGGGATGAGAATCAGCACCTCCAAGTCCGAGTCCATGGTTCTCGCCCGGAAAAGGGTAGAGTGCCATCTCCGGGTTGGGGAGGAGACCCTGCCCCAAGTGGAGGAGTTCAAGTACCTAGGAGTCTTGTTCACGAGTGGGGGAAGAGTGGATTGTGAGATCGACAGGCGGATCGGTGCGGCATCTTCAGTAATGCGGACGCTGTATCGATCCGTTGTGGTGAAGAAGGAGCTGAGCCGGAAGGCAAAGCTCTCAATTTACCGGTCGATCTACGTTCCCATCCTCACCTATGGTCATGAGCTTTGGGTTATGACCGAAAGGACAAGTTCACGGGTACAAGCAGCCGAAATTAGTTTCCTCCGCCGAGTGGCGGGGCTCTCCCTTAGAGATAGGGTGAGAAGCTCTGTCATCCGGGGGGAGCTCAAAGTAAAGCCGCTGCTCCTCCACATGGAGAGGAG
The DNA here is from genome assembly GCF_033978685.3 of Nerophis lumbriciformis. NCBI lineage: Eukaryota > Metazoa > Chordata > Actinopteri > Syngnathiformes > Syngnathidae > Nerophis > Nerophis lumbriciformis. The sequence continues at coordinate 13,038,409 of NC_084565.2, read as the reverse complement.
CCAGATGAGGTGGTTAGGGCATCTGGTCAGGATGCCACCCGAACGCCTCCCTAGGGAGGTGTTTAGGGCACGTCCAACCGGTAGGAGGCCACGGGGAAGACCCAGGACACGTTGGGAAGACTATGTCTCCCGACTGGCCTGGGAACGCCTCGGGATCCCCCGGGAAGAGCTGGACGAAGTGGCTGGGGAGAGGAAAGTCTGGGCTTCCCTGCTTAGGCTGCTGCCCCCGCGACCCGACCTCGGATAAGTGGAAGAAGATGGATGGATGGATGGAGTTATTGGACTCTTTAGTTTCTGGTTGTTCACTCCCTTGTTTGTTTCCATAGCAACCCATTAGTTTTCACCTGTCACGTCACGCACCTCTTTCACGTTTTGAGTCACGCACCTGTTTTCGTTAATCATGTCTGTGTTATTTAAGCTTTTCTTTTTCTGTTGGTCAGCCTGGCGACATCCGCATTTATGCTCTGCACACTCTGTTTACCTCTGCGCACTTCATGCCATGTCCAAGTAAGTTTTTTCGATTCATGCCACAGTTAGCGACTTTTGTTCATGTCCTTAGTTTTTTTTTTGCCCACGTGCAAGTTTTTGTTTTCATAGCCATGTTGTTTTACCTCTGCTTCGAGCGCCTTTTGTTTATACCTTTTTGTATTTTTTTGAGTTACAATTCAAATGTATTCACCTTCACGCTATGTCTGGTCCAAATCATTTGCACCACGGGAGAACAAATCACGCCATAGTCCTAGTCGTGACACAGTGAAAGTAACTTTGAATGCTCCAGGATACCAAAACATTTTGGACAATTCCATGCTCCCAACCTTGTGGGAACAGTTTGGGAATTGTTGATCTTCCTCTTCCAACATGACTGTGCACCAATGCACAAAGCAAGGTCCATAAAGACATGCATGACAAGAGTCTGGTGTAGATGAACTTGACTGGCCTGCACAGAGTCCTGACCTGAAACCGATAGAACACCTTCGGGATGATTTAGAACGGAGACTGAGAGCCAGGCCTTCTGGACCAACATCAGCGTGTGACCTCACCAATGCGCTTTTGGAAGAATGATGGAAAATTCCTATAAAACACACTCCGCAACCTTGTGGACAGCCTTCCCAGAAGAGTTGAAGCTGTAATAGCTGCAAAAGGTGGACCCACATCATATTGAATCCTATGGGTTAGGAATGGGATGGCACATATTTTAAAACAGCTAGTGTTTTTCCATTTGTTCTCTTTTTATTTGTCCGCAAGTAAACTGTGTGTGTTAACCTTGAAGACTTGGAATGTAGGACTTGGAGTACTCCCTTATCTCTTATCTTCAGTAGAACAATGAAGCAGTGTTCCTTCCCTGAGAGGTATAAGAAGGAGGCTCTTCCGTATGAGGGTTAGAACAACTTGGGAAGCCGGTATGAATGTATTAGTCGAGGTTGTTCTCCTGAAATTTCAGTAAAACTTGATGATATTCCTATTCTGTCCTGGTGATCCTTCTTACTCAGCAAATATGTCATCCAAAAGAACTTGGGATTGACCAGTAACTTACATTCCCTTGGAGGAAGAACTGGTCGGACGCAACAGCTCCTATTTTGGTGGCTTTTCCTCTTTTGTTGGTATTTTCCAGTAGCAGTTTCATGTCTTCCTTTGAGCGTTAATCCCTGCACCTTTGTTTTTAGCAATCAAGACTATTTAAGTAGTTTTTTATCCTTCTTTGCGTGGACATTGTTGATTGCCACGTCATATTTGAATGTACTTTGTGGACGCCATCTTTGCTCCGCAGTAAGCCTTTGCTGTCGTCCAGCATTCTGTTTTTGTCTACTTTGCAGCCAGTACAGTTTTAGTTTTGTTCTGCATAGCCTTCCCTAAGCTCCAATGCCTTTTCTTAGGAGCACTCACCTTTTTGTGTATTTTTGGTTTAAACATTAGACACCTTCTTACCTGCACGCTGCCTCCAGCTCTCCGTCCAAAGGCAAAACCCAGTAACTCAATTTTGGTCAAAACTGAGCTGATAATAATTTTGGAGTTACTAGGACATTCTGAACGAAAATTGCAGGCTGGAATTGCGGATACCAATTAACATCAACAAAGCAGAAATCAAATCTCTGTGAATGGATGGCACTTTAATATAAAATAGATTGGTTTTCGTTTGTTTTATCAAAATCAGCTAGAAGTGAGTTACTAGGTTCTGCTTTTGGACGGGAGAGCTGTCGTCTGCATCGTGTGATCACGACAAAACCATCGTCGTTGTTACCGACGTTGACAAAGCAATTAGCTACCTACTGCCACCTACTGATATAGAAGAGTATTACACGGTTACTCTGCCGAGCTCCAGACAGCACCGACACTCAACAACGACACATTATTTACAAATTATAATTACTGGCAACGTTCTCTCTAAGGTGCGCGCCTGTGCAATTGCGCACTGCTCAAGCGTCCTCTGCGCACGGTAAATCTATGCCACGCACAAAATCAAATAAAAAAATAAGCGCATAACAATTTTCGACACGACACGGACACGACAGAGAAAACAGTTTTCGTCATCATTGTTCAAATATTGTAACGTCTGTCGAGACGCTTTGAGGACATGAATTCCATCCATCACTTTACTGAGCAAAACTCTTTATTGTCGGCCATAAACACATCACCAAAACATTAGTAAAAAAAAATGGTATCTAGCAAAAGTGGTCATTTTCTGCAGTACAAACCAGACCAAAAGCAACTTTGTTATATCAACAGCAGCCGCTCGCTCTTTCTCACTTGCGCCAACACATGCACATATGGCACTTAGCCAGTGATGCGTTTACAGCCACACAAAAAGTCGGACAACTCCAACACAACACATAGTGTCATTCCAGGTCGTTTCTGTCAAGACTTGGACTATGGCGTGGTTTGTTCTGCCGTGGTGCAAATGATTTGGACCAGACATGGCGTGAAGGTGAAGACATATTTAATTTTTACTATAACAAAAAGAACAAACTAAAGGCGCACACGAGGCGGAAGTACAAACTTGACAATACTTGCACGTGGGCAAAAAACTAAGGACATGAACAAAAGTCGCTAACTGTGGCATGAATCGAAAAAACTTACTTGGACAGGGCGTGAAGTGCGCAGAGTGTGACAGGGGTATGAATCCGGATGTCGCCAGAAAGACAAACTGAAAACAATTAACTTAAATACTACACACATGATTAGTGAAAACAGGTGCGTGACTCAAAACGTGAAACAGGTGCGTGACGTGACAGGTGAAAACTAATGAGTTGCTATGGTGACAAACAAGAGTGCACAATGAGTCCAAACGTGGAACAGGTGAAACTAATGGGTAACTATGGAAACAAGACAAGGGAGTGAAAAGCCAGAAACTAAAGAGTCCAATAACTAAACAAAACAAAACATGACTAAAACAAAACATGATTACACAGACATGACAGATTCACTATGATTTACCAATCAAATGTGTGCTTATTCTAGTGTCATTTATTAGGAATCTTAATTTATAAATATTAATCATGAAATGCGGCTAGTATATTAAATAAATACTAATAAAAATATATTTTTTACAAACAGGAAGTTGCAGGAATGTACACATGATCCCCTGCTTACATCTCATTGTGCAACATGTGAATGTTTTAATGGGAACTAAATGCAATGTCTGAAAGGGGTACAAATGATTTCCAAAGCAGGACCTCCACCCAGACAAACAATACAAGTCATACTTGCCAACCTTGAGACCTCCGGTTTGGTTGGGGGCGTGGCTAAGAGGGGAGGAGTATATTTACAGCTAGAATTCACCAAGTCAAGTATTTCATATATATATATATATATATAAGAAATACTTGACTTTCAGTGAATTCTAGCTATAAATATATATTTCTTTTATTGTGTGTGTATATATATATATATAAGAAATACTTGAATTTCAGTGTTCATTTATTTACACATATACTTGTTGAGTTAAGGGTTGAATTGTCCATCTTTGTTGTATTCTCTGTCACTATTTTTCTAACCATGCTGAACACCCTCTCTGATGATGCATTGCTGTGTGGCACGCACAAAAGTGCTTTCATCAAATGCACTAGATGGCAGTATTGTCCTGTTTAAGAGTGTCACAACATTGCCTAACAATAAACCCACATAAGGAACCAAGAACTCGCCCTCGATCATTCTACAGTTATAACGTCATTGGGCAGGCACACCGTTTATATTGTGGGAAAGCTGACCTGAGTCCGCCTGAATTTCGGGAGATTTTCGGGAGATAATTTGTCCCGGGAGGTTTTCGGGAGAGGCGCTGAATTTCGGGAGTCTCCCGGAAAATCCGGGAGGGTTGGCAAGTATGATACAAGTACACAGTTCATGAAAAACAATAATTTTTGTTATTGTCATTGTAAGTGGGCCTAAACACTTATATTAGAAATGGAAATGACTGCTGTCATTTGATTATAATAATAAGAGAATGTTGTCTGTCTATCTGTGTTGGCCCTGCGATGAGGTGAGGACTTGTCCAGGGTGTATGCAGCTGAGATAGGCTCCAGCACCCCCCGCGACCCCAAAAGGGACAAGCGGTAGAAAATGGATGGATGGATGGAGATTGAAGTTGTTATTTAGTAAGGTTTGGGACTTAGTGAGGTTTGGGACAGGTGTGCTGCTGGTGTAGCCACAGTGTGCACGTCTGATGTTGCTCACATGGGCTCCACTAAATGCTCCGGGAGTTTTTGCGTTTGCTCACACCATACTTGCCAACCATCCCGAATTTTCCGGGAGACTCCCGAAATTCAGCGCCTCTCCCGAAAACCTACCGGGACAAATATTCTCCCGAAAATCTCCCGATTTTCAACCTGAGCTGGAGGCCATGCCCCCTCCAGCTCCATGCGGACCTGAGTGAGGACAGCCTTTTTTCATGACGGGAGGACAACAGGGTGACAAGAACTAAATCATCCAGACTAGAGACAAATTGTATTATTATGTTTATCTTACCTAAAAATAAATATATTTATTAATTTTAAAAAAAATTAAAAAAATAAATTTTTACTATATTTTGCAAAAAACATCAAAATTAATTGTATTTTTATTTGTATTTTTTCTGACTCCTTATTACGTCCAGCCATAGAATTAAAATAAACATATTTGGAATAATTAATTTTAAATTATCATAATAATTCATTTAAAATGACCATATTTAATTATTAAAATAATTGCTTGTTTATCAACAACTTTAGCATTTTATTCATTACATTTTGAAGCTCTCAGAAGCCAAGTTATGTTATATTCCTTAAGATTTATTTATGCAAGTTTGAAGTATCAATTATCTAAACACAGTTTTGTTTGCATATTTTCAGGATGTAGATAGATATATATATATATATATATATATATATATATATATATATATATATATATATATATATATATATATATATGTATATATATATATATATATATATATATATATATATATATATATATATATATATATATATATATATATATATATATATATATATATATGAAATACTTGACTTGGTGAATTCTAGCTGTCAATATACTCCTCCCCTCTTAACCACACCCCCAACCACACCACCCCCCCACCCCACCCCCGACCACGCCCCCACCCTCCCGAAATCGAATGTCTCTAGGTTGGCAAGTATGGCTCACACACCTGAAAAATTAGAGGGAACATTGATTACTGGTTTGCAAAAAATATATTCAACCCAATTAGGTGAAATTAGATAATCTCCCACGGCACACCAGACTGTATCTCCCCAGTGGTTGAAAAACACTGGTCTAGTGTATGAAATAAATCCTGGATGTTGTGCTGCACACTTGAGGTTCATAAAAGAAATTGGAGGAAAGAGTGGGGTTCTTGTACAAGGATAGACCTCTTGCGAGTATTTCATGGGCCCATTTGACCAACGCAGCCTGGCCCACGTTTATTGTGATTGTATGGACTTATTGAGGGCTCGGACCTATTAGAGGCTGAGCTGCCATGGCTGTCCGACTACCAATTACCCAAGGCTGCCTACCCTGGAGCATGTGAATGGAAGGAGTGTGTGTGTGTGTGTGTGTGTGTGTGTGTGTGTGTGTGTGTGTGTGTGTGTGTGTGTGTGTGTGTGTGTGTGTGTGTGTTGGGGGTGTTGTGGTCCCTAGGAGACCTGCCGCAGCAGCACGCCGTTAATCAATCCGATTTAGACCGGACAGGGACATGCTTAGTCGCTGCTCCCGCCAACACCGCCATGGTGAGGAGAGAACATGTGTGCGTGACCGGCATCCCACTGAAGTGTAAGGACACAAAAAGATGGATAGATGGGCCTGGAATGAGGAGGGAGAAGGAATGAGGGATGACGGACAGAGGACGTGGAGGAAGAGGCAACAATTAGCGAGGTGCTGTGAGTTGAATTCAAACAAAAAAAAGGAAGACGTCCATTGATTTGTTTCTGTCTCAGCGCACAGAACGAAAGCATTGGATTGTGTAACGAGTTCAAGTGATGGAATGCGAAGAGGAAGCTTCAAGCTAATCATTACACGGGCGACTGGTTGGATTTTTCTTTGTAATGGCGTGGAAGTCGGGGAAAGCTTGATGGCCGCTCAAAAGAGACCGCGAAGACGACCCGAGTTCAGAGATGAGGCCAAGTGGGAAATGTTTTCCCTCCCGACAAGATGGAGCGCGACGCAAGATGTCCAAAGTGACGTCTGGTGACTTCACATAGAGATGGAGGGATAATTGCCAACTTGGCAAATTCCATGCAAAAGAGTTTGGACGGACGCGTGTCTGTTTAGTGAACGGACAAACATATGTCGACATTATCAGAATCAGAATGGTTTTTATTGCCATTGTTTGAGAACGGGTTCACAAACTAGGAATTTTACTTGGTGCAATCGTGCAACATAAAACACATATAACACCAGTGACGTGCAGTCACTAGAGGCAGGTGAGGCCCCGCCTCACCTGCCATCATGGAAAGAAAAAAAATGTAAAAAGAAAAAAATAAATTTTAATTGTTATATGTATCCAGTGATTATACTATAAAGTTATTTTCCATTTAACTTCACCAGTTTTAGATTATTTTTATTCAAAATCGCTGAATTTTCACATTTGCCGTTCAAATACTGAGAAGAGACGGTGCGGTGAACAGCAGCCAGTTGAGGCACGTCACTCAGTGCCTCAACATGGATTCCGGGCTCGGCTAACTGCTGGCCTGCTGTGCAGTGAGACCGTATTGCTATATGAATTATATTATACATTTCCATAGTTTAGTTAGCTGAGGTATATAATGTACAGTGTATTTTGTCAACAACTGTATGTGTGTAAAGTATTTCTTGTGCTGAGCGATCATAAAACGGCTGCAAAAGACGCACTGGCTGAGGCTCGCCTCCTGCACCCCCGTCGTAGAATTGTTATATCAACTAAAGCCCACACTTAAACTTTCCACGTGCAAGATTGAATCTATTTAAAAAAAATATTTCATAAGAAGCCAAAAAGTGCAAAAACAATAATGTTGGTGTTGGAGGAGTTGTGAATGACTGCAGGGACACAACATTAGGTACACATGCAAACTGCAGGTGTACCTAATTCACAACTCCTCCAACACGAACATTATTGTTTTTGCACTTTTTGGCTTCTTATTAAATAACTTTTGTAATCTATTTTCATGGGCTTTCCTCTTTGTGATGTTAAGTTCCTGTTATGCGCTGTTATACAGTATATGCCTTGAGCTCTTGTTTTGAAGGCGCTAAGAGCGGAAGTGATGTCACGTTGCGGAGGTTTTCGAAAGAAGGTAAATAAAGTGGTCCTCGTGTAAACTGGAGCCTCCGTGTTTGTTATTTTGTAGTTTCATACAGTATAGGCGACATTTATAAACCCTCGGTTACACTTTTTTAAGTAGATTCAATCTTGCACGTGGAAAGTTGAAGTGAGGGCTTTAGTTGCGGTGCATGGACTTAATTTCTAAGTAAAGGTAAGACCATAATAACGTTTTTTTTATTAAATGTGCTTTTTTGTGTGCTACAGTTTGTATGTGTAAAGTTAAAGTTAAGTTAAAGTACCAATGATTGTCACACACACACTAGGTGTAATGAAATTTGTCGTCTGCATTTGACCCATCCCCTTGTTCACCCCCTGGGAGGTGAGGGGAGCAGTGGGCAGCAGCGGCGCCGCGCCTGGGAATCATTTTTGGTGATTTAACCCCCAATTCCAACCCTTGATGCTGAGTGCCAAGCAGGGAAGAATGCTGGTATGGGCTTTTAAACATAACCCGTTAACTGTTATCAATCAAATGGTGAATGCTGGTATGAGCTTTTAAACATAACCCGTTAACTGTTATCAATCAAATGGTGAATAAGATACTCTTTAGGGTTCATATGTTTGTAAATCTGACTGTGATGAAGTCAGTTCCTCACCAGCCATCAACCTCACCGCACGTCACTGTATAACACAGAATACTAGGGGTATAACGGTACGTGTATTTGTATTGAACCGTTTCGGTACGGGGGTTCCGGTTCAATTCGGAGGTGTACCGACAAGTTTCCACACGGACATATTAAATAGCGTAACGCACGTTGTGTAAACAATGCACACCGAGGCACAACACACGGCATGCTAGCAGCTAACGGGCTAGGATAGACTGACCATACGTCCTCTTTTCACCGGACATGTCCTCTTTTGCGGAGCTGTCCGGGCGGAGTTTCTTAACTGCCTCAAATGTCCGGCATTTTGAGTTAGGGTTGTGTGTATTTTCAATGTACGTTCAGGGTTAAGAAGGGGTTAAAAACAAAACAAATTGTGCGTGCAGCAGCATTGGTGAGGGAGGGGCAGAGACAGAGACAGAGAGAGAGTTATGATGAGGCTCTGCTTTTTATCCATAGATTTATCACATTTAATTTTTTATTATCTATAGCAGGGGTGTCAAAAGTGTGCCCCGGAGGCCATTTGCGGCCCACAGCTAATGTTTTAAAGGCCCACGGCACATTCTAAAAATACTATTCAAATAAACAAGAACATAACAAAAGTGAAATAAAAAAGCTTAAAGGTTAAATGTCATTTAGAAAAAGTTGCAATGTTGACTAATAAAACAAAGCTGTTTTTTTTTCTCTTTCAAACTGTCATTGCTCAAAACATATTATTGAATCAAAATCAATGTTATTATAAATTATTGACCTATCCAAGGTTCCCATTACTTCACATCAAATATTCCACTAAGAAAAATATGTTTGGTGGAAGATTTTGCAAATTTGGTAAATAAATAACCCAAAAATGTATATTTTGTTGTTTTCTTACTGTACCGAAAATGAACCGAACCGTGACCTCTAAACCGAGGTACGTACCGAACCGAAATTTTTGTGTACCGTTACACCCCTACAGAATAGGTAATAAAATGAGCTGTAACTGATCTATCAGATCTTGTTTTTGTTCATGTGCCTGATGGCCGAGGGGAAAAAACTGTTCAGGTGGAGGGAGGTGTAAATAAATGGGTTATACTTGTATAGCGCTTTTCTACCTTCAAGGTACTCAAAGCGCTTTGACACTATTTCCACATTCACCCATTCACACACACATTGATGGCGGGAGCTGCCATGCAAGGCGCTAACCACGACTCATCAGGAGCAAGGGTGAAGTGTCTTGCTCAAGGACACAACGGACGTGACTAGGTTGGTAGACGCTGGGGATTGAACCGGGAACCCTTAAGTTCGCTGGCACGGCTGCTCTCCCAACCACGCCACGCCGTCCCCGATGACAGCCTTAAGTATTTTCATGTGTGGGTCTGGATGGACCGTAGTCTCCAACCTGAGGGGAGAGGGGAGAATAGTTTGTGTCCAGGGTGAGAAGAGTCAACTGTGATCCGACCCACACACGCCTCCTGGTCCTGGAGGAGAACAGGTCCTGGAGGGGTGGGAGTTTGCAGCCAATAACCTTCTCAGCAGTCCATGCTTGTCCCGGACTCCTGCCAGCATGGAGAACCAGCTGGCAGGAGACCCTCCGACCCCCTCAACTCTCAGTCAACCCAAATACAAGCCTACCACCGGGCGTTGACCTTTGTCGGAGGCAGATATTTACATATATCCGAATTTAAGTGTTACTTCTTTTATTTCATAGTCATATTTGAAAACAGCTCGTGTTTTCCATTTGCTCTCTTTCTGTTTGTCTGCAAGTAAACTGTGTGTGTTAACCTTGATCTTTGGAATGTGTTTTGACTAGAGAGATAATGTGCATGTGTTTTGACTAGAGAGATTTAAGAGGGGAGAGGGTTTTGGTCGGGAGGACAGACCATCTTAGCGGGGCGATCCGAATGTTCTATGCTGTCTCTGTCAATGTATATATGCAAAGCTTTGCAAATATATTACAAAATACCTATTCTGTCTCTGGTGGTTTTTCAACTCAGCTTTAAGTGTCGTAAAGAGCTTGGGAGCGACTTGTGACTTGAATTCCCTGGGAGGAACAACTGGTCCAAAACGCAACACCTTCTTTGCAAGAACTGGTCAACACTAAACCGGACTAAAGATGGCTGGCAAGGTGCAGACCCACAGTTGGGCAGGTCTTGAGTGTTTGCTTAAAAAGTCATCCAAAAAGCAAATTCGATCTTGGATTGTGCTATCAACGTATTACTCTGTTGTTTGGATAACTCTTTATCTTTTAAGTTCAACTTGTCCAAGGAAAAAGGACACTCTAACCTTTCATCCAGCCAGATGGAGTCAGCACATGTTATTCACACGAGTCCTGGACTATGGCCATGCTAGGCCACCCCCAGGTGAGCAGGGAAAGGCTGTTACAGGCAAACCACTCTCGGGTGTCTTTAATCTCTTGCTGATACTTCTTTTGGCTGGTGATGTTGAACTAAACCCCTGGGCCAGTGCCAGCTGGGCCTTCAGCTTCGCTAGCTGGGCCAACATCAATGCCTTCACCTCGGGCAACCCTGCCAGCTCAACCAATATCTCTGCTAGCTGGGCTGAGCGACATCGCCTAGCTGTCTCATACGAAAGAAGAAGAAGACTTTAAGGAACTTTAGAGGAGGAAATATTGTTGAATTACAAACTTCTGTGTGGTGTTGCTTCCTTATTTGTCATTATTGAAAGCAGATTTTAATGTGTAGCAGCGACAGCTGAACTGAATGGGACAGCGTCATAATCAAGTCGGTCCACTGGAACAAAAAAATACAGTATCGTTAGTCCAGAATGTTTACGGTCTTCATTGACTCACACTGTAAAAAAACAGTCATCTACTGGCAGCTACGGCTGCCAAACGAAAACCATAAAATTAAAGTAAAGCCATTGTAAACCAAATAATGATCAAAAACATTACCTTTACAGAAATTTTCATGAAACGTTTTGCGGAAAAATATCGTAATTTTACAGACTTTTACTAAATCATTAAAGGGGAACATTATCACCAGACCTATGTAAGCGTCAATATATACCTTGATGTTGCAGAAAAAAGACCATATATTTTTTTAACCGATTTCCGAATTCTAAATGGGTGAATTTTGGCGAATTAAACGCCTTTCTAATATTTGCTCTCGGAGTTGTGACGTCACATCAGGAAGCAATCCGCCATTTTCTCAAACACCGGGTCAAAACAGCTCTGTTATTTTCCGTTTTTTCGACTGTTTTCCGTACCTTGGAGACATCATGCCTTGTCGGTGTGTTGTCGGAGGGTGTAACAACACGAACAGGGACGGATTCAAGTTGCACCAGTGGCCCAAAAATGCGAAAGTGGCAAGAAATTGGACGTTTGTTCCGCACACTTTACCGACGAAAGCTATGCTACGACAGAGATGGCATAGAAGAATATCGACCCTAGCTTCCCTGGCCTGCTAACATCAACTCCAAAACTGGACAGATCAGCTTTCAGGAAAAGAGAGCGGATGAGGGTATGTCTACAGAATATATTAATTGATGAAAACTGGGCTGTCTGCACTCTCAAAGTGCATGTTGTTGCCAAATGTATTTCATATGCTGTAAACCTAGTTCATAGTTGTTAGTTTCCTTTAATGCCAAACAAACACATACCAATCTTTGGTTAGAAGGCGATCGCCGAATTGGTCCTAGCTTTCTCACGTGTCGCTGGCTGTCGTGTCGTTTTCGTCAGTTTCGCTTGCATACGGTTCAAACCGATATGGCTCAATAGCTTCAGTTTCTTCTTCAATTTTGTTTTCGCTACCTGCCTCCACACTACAACCATCCGTTTCAATACATGCCTAATCTGTTGAATCGCTTAAGCCGCTGAAATCCGAGTCTGAATCCGAGCTAATGTCGCTATAGCTTGCTGTTCTATCCGCCATGTTTGTTTGTATTGGCATCACTATGTGACATCACAGGACGGGTGTATATAACGATGGTTAAAATCAGGCACTTTGAAGCTTTTTTTAGGGATATTGCGTGATGGGTAAAATTTTGAAAAAAACTTCGAAAAATAAAATAACTGATTTGGGAACTGATTTTTAATGGTTTTAACCCTTCTGAAATTGTGATACTGTTCCCCTTTAAGATCAACCACCTTTAATAAAGTGACGATGCAAACAGTTCTGCAGAAAAATACCTTTATTCTACAGAGTTTTTCCAAATTATTACGATCAAACACCTTTAATGAAGTGACAATGCTGGCAGTTCCACAGAAAAATACCATTATTTTACAGATTTTTTCTGAATTGTTAAGATCAACCACCTTTAATAAAGTGACGATGCAAACAGTGCTGCAGAAAAATACCTTAGTTAGATTGTTAGTATGGACATAGACTTTTATTTAACAAGTTACATTTGAAAGTAATTTAAGAAAACAGAAAATGCTATCTATAAATAATTTGGTATTTTTCTGTAGAAAAAATAGAAATATACATAGTTTGTCATTACTGGCATATTACTTAAAATAACAGGCGGATTGTTTATTTACAGATAATGTCTTCAATTCTACATTATTATAAACTATTTAAAAAAAAATAGAAAAATTACAGTAGAAATTTTGAGTAAATCATACTTGCCAACCCTCCCGGATTTTTCGGGAGACTCCCGAAATTCAGCGCCTCTCTCGAAAACCTCCCGGGACAAATTTTCTCCCGAAAAACTCCCGAAATTCAGGCGGACCTGAGTGACGTGTTGACAACACACAACAACAGCGTCTACCCTAAAGCAGTTCGTCTGCCGTAAACAGCAATGTTGTGACACTTTTAAACAGGACAATACTGCCATCTACTGTACATGCATATGTGACCCACCTATAATGTGTCACATTTTTGTGTTGATTTATTTATTTTATTTTGTGGTTTGAATTCGTTTTTGTGTCAGGACTTGATCTTGGGAGTTTGCTTTTCCGGGATGCAACGGAAAGTTGGCACGGGCGAGACGGGAATGAAGGTACATGATTTATTGAAACACTAGAACTACAAAAAAGGATCAAACCAAAGCGCGCACAGTGGCGGAAACTATGAACAATTAAACAAAACATAAACTGTGGCTTGATAAACAAAAACTTACTTGGCATGGAACCGGCATGAAAAAAGAGCAGCAAGGATCATAAGGGTGTGCAGAAGCATATATGGGGTGAGGTCGTCAGGCCGAACAACAGAAAATGAATGAACTTAAATACTATGGACATGATTAGTGAAAGCAGGTGCGTGACTCAAAACGTGAAACAGGTGCGTGACGTGACAGGTGAAAACTAATGGTTGCTATGGTGACCAGACAAGGGAGTGAAAAGACAGAAACTAAACAAAACATGACTTAAAACCAAACATGATAATACAGACATGACAGAGCCCCTCCCTTAAGGACAGATACCAGATGTCCAAGAAAAAAAACTTAACAAGAGTTATGGGAGGGCGGGAGGGGGACATGGCTGTGGGTCGCCAGACCACGTGTCCCCGTATCCACCGGGGCAGAGTTAGGTGGCGGCGGCGAGTGGAACGCCGCTGCAGCAGGCGAGGCGGGCGCCCAGGGAATGGCCACATTCGTGGCCGACTGGGAGGTGGGCGCACTTGGCGTGGCGGGCGACCAGGTAGCGGCCATATCCGTGGCTGACGAGGAGGCAGGCGCGTCGTCATTGTGGCAGGCGTGGCTTGGCGTGGTGAGTCAGGCGGCGAAGCTCGGCGTGGCGCGTCAGGCGGCGAAGCTTGGCATGGGTCTTGGTATAGGTCTTGGTCTTGGCGTGGGTCTTGGTCTTGGCATGGCGGGTCTTGGTCTTGGTCTTGGCATGGCGGGTCTTGGTCTTGGCATGGCGGGTCTTGGTCTTGGCATGGCGGGTCTTGGTCTTGGTCTAGGTCTTGGCATGGCGGGTCTTGGTCTTGGTCTTGGCATGGCGGGTCTTGGTCTTGGACTTGGCATGGCGGGTCTTGGTCTTGGACTTGGCATGGCGGGTCTTGGTCTTGGACTTGGCATGGCGGGTCTTGGTCTTGGACTTGGCATGGCGGGTCTTGGTCTTAGACTTGGCGTGGCGGGTCTTGGTCTTGGACTTGGCGTGGCGGGTCTTGGACTTGGCATGGAGGGTCTTGGACTTGGCGTGGAGGGTCTTGGACTTGGCTTGGAGGGTCTTGGACTTGTCGTGGAGGGTCTTGGACTTGGCGTGGAGGGTCTTGGACTTGGCGTGGAGGGTCTTGGTCTTGGCGTGGAGGGTCTTGGTCTTGGCGTGGAGGGTCTTGGTCTTGGACTTGGCGTGGAGGGTCTTGGTCTTGGACTTGGCGTGGAGGGTCTTGGTCTTGACATGGAGCTGGTGCTAGCCTTGGTGCGGCGACAGGTGCTAGCCTTGGTGCGGCGACAGGTGCTAGCCGTGGAGTTGCGACAGGTGCTAGCCTTGGAGCAGCGACAGGTGCTAGCCTTGGAGCAGCGACAGGTGCTAGCCTTGGAGCAGCGACAGGTGCTAGCCGTGGCTCTGGTGCTAGCCTTGGCGCTAGCCGTGGTGCAGCTACTGGTGCTAGCCGTGAAGCAGCGACAGGTGCTAGCCGTGGCTCTGGTGCTAGCCTTGGCGCTAGCCGTGGTGCAGCTACTGGTGCTAGCCGTGAAGCAGCGACAGGTGCTAGCCGTGGCTCTGGTGCTAGCCTTGACGCTAGCCGTGGTGCAGCTACTGGTGCTAGCCGTGAAGCAGCGACAGGTGCTAGCCGTGGCTCTGGTGCTAGCCTTGGCGCTAGCCGTGGTGCAGCTACTGGTGCTAGCCGTGGAGCAACGACAGGTGCTAGCCATGGCTCTGGTGCTAGCCTTGGCGCTAGCCGTGGTGCAGCTACTGGTGATAGCCTTGGTGCAGGTGGAGGTGGTCTAGCTGGGGGTTGCGGCTTGGCATGGTAAAAGACTGGTGAGGGCGGTCGTGCTGGAGGCTGTGGCTTGACAGGTCGGAAGACTGGTGGTGGCGGCCGTGAGGGAGGCTGTGGCTTGACATGGTGATGCTGAGCCACCCCACCTGAACAATTCCCAGCCCTAGCCCCCCCCTCAAGGGGCGGATACCAGATGCGCTCCCTGCGGTCTGGAACTCTCTGTAGGGGTGGGCAGAGGAGGGCAGAAACTTCCCCATTAAATTGTCCAAATTGTCTTTTTTGTACCTGGGATTGAGTGGGTGAAAAAAAATTGTTTTGTGTCTTGGGTGTGGCTTGAGTCCTGGGGAGCGGGGAATCAAAAGAAAAAGAATTCAGAAAAAAAAAAAATCCTGGTCTTTGACGTCATCCGGGCGAAACCGGGCTGGCTGCTGCTTGCTTCCGCCCGGAGGGGGAGGGGCTTGTGGGAGCGGCGTGTCCTGCTGGCTTGCGGAAGTTCTTCCTGAAGTCCTTCGTCGGGAGCGGCGCTTCCGGCACTGCGCTGCGTCCCCGCATTCCTGGGACCAAATGGAGTCTCTGTACTCCACGGAGGAGTAGCGCAGAGTTTCCTCCTCCATCGCGCACAGGACCGCCCAAGAAGCCTCGTCCAAAATGTCCAACTCGGCCAACTTAGGTGCGGAAAAGCGGGTCTGCTGACGACCTACTGTCAGGACTTGATCTTGGGAGTTTGCTTTTCCGGGATGCAACGGAAAGTTGGCACGGGCGAGACGGGAATGAAGGTACATGATTTATTGAAACACTAGAACTACAAAAAAGGATCAAACCAAAGCGCGCACAGTGGCGGAAACTATGAACAATTAAACAAAACATAAACTGTGGCTTGATAAACAAAAACTTACTTGGCATGGAACCGGCATGAAAAAAGAGCAGCAAGGATCATAAGGGTGTGCAGAAGCATATATGGGGTGAGGTCGTCAGGCCGAACAACAGAAAATGAATGAACTTAAATACTATGGACATGATTAGTGAAAGCAGGTGCGTGACTCAAAACGTGAAACAGGTGCATGACGTGACAGGTGAAAACTAATGGTTGCTATGGTGACCAGACAAGGGAGTGAAAAGACAGAAACTAAACAAAACATGACTTAAAACCAAACATGATAATACAGACATGACATTTTGGAGCTGTCATTACACATTTATCAGTATTCACATTGGTCAGTAGGGGGCAGTAGGGCGTTTCTTCCCAATTAAATGCTATCACCTGCAGACCGGAAGTGTCTTGTCATTCTGATGAGCGCGACCAGTCTGTGAACAATTGAAACGTCCTGTGTGCTTTTTCCTCCTGTATAACAGGTTAGGTTTGGTGAATCAACTCACTGAATAATATCCATGTGATCTTTATAAGTTTAAGTACACATTCTGATGGTGGAGCCTAACTCTAAAGTGTTTGTGAGTTGTAGTTTGTATTTGTGAATGAATCCAGTGCACAGCTGCAGTAATCAATACAAAAAGGCGACGTGAGTGCGCAATGTTTATATAGGAACTTCTGATCCTAATTCAGACTCCCAAATTAGAGCTCCCATTTTCTTATTGATTTTATAATGTATATTTGTATAATGTGTGTGTTCTGAAATAGTGACAGAGAATAGAACAAGGATGGACAATTCAACCCTTAACTCAACAATGAGTAGATGAGTGTTATGTGTGTCTATATGTGTAAATAAATAAACACTGAAATTCAAGTATTTATTTTATTTATATATATATATATACATATATATATATATATATATATATATATATATATATATATATATATATATATATATATATATATATATATATATATATATATATAGAAAAAAATATATATAGCTAGAATTCACTGAAAGTCAAGTATTTCTTATATATATATATATATATATATATATATATATCTTAACCACGCCCCCAACCACGCCCCCCGCCCCACCCCTGACCACGCCCCCGCCCCCCACCCCCCACCTCCCGAAATCGGAGGTCTCAAGGTTGGCAAGTATGGAGTAAATTAACCATAAAAATAGGATTTTTTTTTTTTTTTACAGTGCACCTAATTAGGAACCGGTACCAAAAAATACCGGTGCTTGGTTTACATCTCTACTCAGGAAGTTGTCAACCATGTTTTTTGTTTACTGTTTACCAGAAAGCTTGGAGGTGGGCTTTGCAGGAGACAGGAAAGAAGTGGTTCTCATAATTGCAGTCATTAAATGAACGTACTTTGATGTGTCCACAATCGCACGCTTGAATAGCCGGTTACTAATCCATCGACGGTGCAATTCCTTACAAACACCAAGAAATGGGAGCTGCCCATCAGCATAATGAATGCAGCAATCTCCCTGCCTTGACAATAAATCCTTGGAGGAAAAGTGTGTGATTGTGAGAGGTAGGAACAAACATTTAGCCGACGTGTCGCCAGCTTTGGGTGCCTTCATAATGAAACGTGTGGAGGCATTGTTATCTAAGGAGACATCATTAGATGGCATTTGTTAGCGCTCGTGTAAACAAGGGTGCACATCATCACATGTTGCCTTTTTCCTTCAATATGGCCGCAGGCCCGGGATCATGTTTATTCATCAGTGCAGCCGCCCTCATGTGAGCTAACAGGACGAGGAACGACGCCTCCGACCTGTCATTAATTCTTCACTTTCTGCAGCCT
Organism: Nerophis lumbriciformis; assembly: GCF_033978685.3. Classification (NCBI taxonomy): domain Eukaryota; kingdom Metazoa; phylum Chordata; class Actinopteri; order Syngnathiformes; family Syngnathidae; genus Nerophis; species Nerophis lumbriciformis. The sequence goes on along the minus strand of NC_084565.2, from coordinate 13,020,505 downwards.
TTATCGCAGTTGAAGGAGCCTGTTATGATTACTATATAAATAGGAATGTAACGATCTGGTCAAGGTGGTGTCATAACGGGGAGTTTTTTGCAGCTTACTGCGAGGATTGTTTTCCCGGGATGCAATCGGACTACTCTGGACAAGGCGTGCAGGTAAAAACATGATTTAATCTTGACTCAAAAAATGGTACAAACAAAAAGCGCTCAAGGCGAAGGCACAGCTTAACGCAGGAAACAAAAGCTAAGACTTAGCATAAACTATGGACATGAAACATGAAACTAAAAACATGAAAAAACTCACTAAACTGTGGCTTGAAACAAATAGCAAGAACTATGGACATGAAACAAAAAGACTTGACATGAATCGGACAGCATGAAGAGAAAAGAAAAGTCAAAACAGTCAAAAAGTCAAAAAGTCAAAACAGAGCAATGTCGCCAGGACGACTAACTGGCAAAACAGGCTCAAATAATAGTCTCTCATTAGAGCAGGTGCGTGAGTCAAAAACATGAGACAGGTGAAACTAATCAGTCGTCATGGAAACTAAAACAAACAAGGCAGCGCAAACAGGAACTCTGGAGTCTTAAACAGAAAATAACAAAAAACATGATCCAGACCACAGATCATGACAGGTGGTTGTGTTTCCCAGGATGCAAAAGGACCGTAAGGAAGGTAGGTAGTGTCGGAGGCAGATATTTACATATATCCGAATTTATTTTATTCATATTACAAAACAGCAAGTGTTTTTCTTCCAATTGTGGTCTTTTGGTTGTCTGCATATACTGTGTGCTTAACCTTGAGTGAGGAATGTAAGAAAGAGAGATACTCATGTCTCTTATCTAGCCTTATGTCCAGGTGCGGAGGACAATGGGCATGTGTTTTGGCTGGAGGGACAAGACTGCGAGGGTGGGAGGAAGAGAGACTTAAGAGGGGAGAGGGTTTTTCGGGGGGGGGGGGGGGGGGGGGGGGGGGGGCGCGCGATTGAATGTTCTATGCTGGACTGGTCTCAATGTATTTACAAAGCTTTGCAAATATATTACAAAATACCTATTCTGTCTCTGGTGGTTTTTCTACTCAGCTTTAAGTGTCGTAAAGAGCTTGGGAGCGACTTGTGACTTGAATTCCCTGGGAGGAACAACTGGTCCAAACGCAACAGTAGCTAGGTAGGTATTTATTATCATTGCAAAAGTACAACGGAAATTTGTTTTCAGCACAAACCCGTTGAAGATTAGACAAATAAACAGTGTACAGGGTTACAGAACAGGAACGCTGATGGGTCGCCACAAGGCGCCCCCGTACAAGATGGGAAAAATGGCAACGCTGGGGAAGGATGAGTAAAAAAATACAATCTAGACTAGGCTCCTCCAGAGTGGGGAAAAACCTCCATTGCAAAGCACATATACATATTACAACGTACATCTTGAGACTAGCAACATAGGGGAGGGAGTGGGGGGGCCATGGAGGCAGGCTGCAGCTCTTCGGGCACTGCCCATCCGTCCATCACCCCTAAGGGATTCGCGTCAAGGGCGTTGGATGGTGGGTGGGGTATGTGTGTGTGGCGTATATTTTTTGTGGATGCAAACTGAAGGAATTAACAGAAGCAGGTAAGAATGCCAATTTAATCTTTGGAGAACAAAACGAAACATACAAAAAGTAGTGGGCCGATAGGAAGCGTAGACAAACCTAGCATAGAATGAAAATAAAAGAGGAGCGTACTTGCCAACCCTCCCAAATTTTCCGGGAGACTATAAAAGCGCTACACAAGTATAACCCATTTATCATGACAAAGAATGCTGAATGAATCATGACCACAAGTGGTTGAATATCCATCTGTGCATTCCTGCATGATTTCAAACTACGACCACAATAATAAACTTTTCAAATCGTTCATATCCGGACACTTTTATTTAACTGTGCGTGACAACAAAAGCATTTTATCGACACACTTGATCGTACGATGGGTGATGTATTTTTTTTTTTTGCCTACATACTGTATACGTAAAGCACCTTGAATTGCATACTGTGGAAGTCGCTTCCTAGCCGTTCCACTGAAGACACGGCACAAGAGCCAAGCGTGCAGTTTTTAACAAAGGTTTTAATACTCAAATTGTTTCAACAAAGTTCCTCTCCCCCAGAACGAGACTTTTCAGTCACGTCCGTATCCTCTCTCTCTCTCTCTCTCTCTCTCTGCTCCCGGCCGCTTACTGTTAAAGACAACAGATGATTAGACAACTTGTACCACCTGGGAAATCTAATCACCTGCCAGCTGTGTCTCGCTGTCAGCACTGCCACGCCTCCGTCTGATGGTGCTCTGTCTTCTGCACCACGGACAGAGGCGGTGACCTTTGCTCCTTCCACACATACATATATATTTACTTACTCTTGCCCCTAAACATGGTTAAATCAATACAAAACTGAACATTATCGTTTTATTATCGGGATTGCACCTAAATTAAAATGAGATTTTATTTCAAATCAATTCTCCAGATATTGGGTTTGTGTTTATTTGAGTTTATTTGGAACATGCAAGCATACAACATGATGCGTCACAATTTCCAGTTTCTCTATTCAACATGTTAGAAAAGGAGTAGGAAGAAAAAGAGCTTATTTAATCCTAACCCCTTTTCTTTTACATAACAGTTGCTAAAACTTTTGTTCACTTCCTGTTCTCAATTTACTCACAATATACTCCATAAGTAATAACAGTAAAAATAAATAAATAATTATTTCATATGGTGAGATGGGTAAGAGTATCTAGAAAATGAATGGATGGATGAAATAAATTGAGAATTATCATGGTTCTTCTTCTTTGTACTTTGTAAACACTTTAAGTTTGAAGAGTTTCTTGAAGTGGATTGTATTAGTACATTGTTTGATTTCTTTGCTTAATTCATTCCATAATTTAATCCCACATACTGATATACTGAAGGTCTTTAGTGTTGTACGTGCATACAAATGGTTTATATTACATTTTTCTCTAAGATTATATTTCTCCTCTTTTTTTTGAGAAGAATTGTTGTGTATTCTTGGCCAGCAGATTGTAGTGTGCTTTTGTGTATACTTTTATCTGTTTGCAATTTCATTATGTCGTGGAATTTCTGATGTTGACTAATAAGAAAATGGAATAACATGTTAATTGTCGGCCCTGCGATGAGGTGGCGACTTGTCCAGGGTGTACCCCGCCTTCCGCCCGATTGTAGCTGAGATAGGCTCCAGCGCCCCCCGCGACCCCAAAGGGAATAAGCGGTAGAAAATGGATGGATGGATGGATGTTAATTGTCAGGCTTGTCCCTGACAGTTTGGTTAAGTTTTAGTTGTTCCTATGTGTTTGTTTTATTTCCTGTCAGCACTCTTATTTTGGTTCAGTTTCCTGTTTGTCTTTCTGAGTGCTGTGGCTGATTGGCACCTGGCCACACCTGGTGTCAATCAGCCAGCTGCTATTTGAACTTGCTTTGCACTCCAGTCAGAGCTGGAGTATTGTCGTTCGAGTTGATACTTGAGGTCTTTGTTTGCGGTAAGCTGTTCCTTTTTAATAGTTCCTATAGCTATTTACAGTTTGCTGTCTCCTAACTTCTTGTTTTTCTGTTAGCTATATCCAGTTAGCCGTTAGTTATTCCTAGTTCTTGTTTGCTCGTTCCTGTTCCCTGTCTCCAGTTTGTGTTTTGCCTTATTTTTATGGACATTAAATTATGTTTTCCCGCACAAAGCCTGCCTTCTCTGCATCTTGGGGTTTGTCACCAACAATTTGTGACAGTTAATAAACTACTGTATCCCATACTTGCCAACCTTGAGACCTCCGATTTCGGGAGGTGGGGGGTGGGGGGCGTGGTTAGGGGCGTGGCTAAGAGGGGAGGAGTATATTTACAGCTACAATTCACCAAGTCAAGTATTTCATATATATATATATATATATATATATATATATAAATAGTTGAATTTCAGTGTTCATTTATTTACACATATACACACACATAACACTCATCTACTCATTGTTGAGTTAAGGGTTGAATTGTCCATCCTTGTTCTATTCTCTGTCACTATTTTTCTAACCATGCTGAACACCCTTTCGCAGATACCCAGAAAGGTTTCGAGTACCACCCAAAAAACTGAATCTCTGAAGACAGTATACAAATCTGTATTAAAGGTGTACAAATACTGTTTGTATAATAAGCATGTTATTGTTTGCAAATGAGGGTTAAGAGTTCAATACTAAAAAAAAAAAAAAAAAGAATGTGGCTTAAGTACAGTTTTTTAATTGAGCTGCTGCCTTTTTTGGTTGGGTTGTTTATTTATTTTGAGTAACTTCTAAAAGGGGAGGAATGTAATAGAGTGATCTATGTTTGTCTGTTGCCATCTCCTGGTGAATGTTGGCTATAGCGTACTGGGGTTACTATTTGGTTGGCCAACGATTTACGTGGTGTTGCGCACCTGACGTCAAGTGTGTGAGTCTGTTCTGAAGTCTACAGTAAAGAGATGTACTTCATCACCTCGCCTGGTTATTGCCTCCAACTCAATATATTACAACAACATTGCTGTTTACGGCAGACGAACTGCTTTACGGTAGAATAAAACATGACTGCTGTTGTTGTGTGTTGTTACCGCGCTGGGAGGACGTTAATGAAACTGCCTAACAATAAACCCACATAAGAAACCAAGAACTCGCCCTCCATCATTCTACAGTTATAACGTGTTTGGGCAGGCATGCTGTTTATATTGTGGGAAAGCGGCTGTGAATACAGGCTGTTGACACGTCACTCAGGTCCGCATGGAGCTGGAGGGGGCGTGGCTTCCAGCTCCACCTGAATTTCGGGAGATTTTCGGGAGAAAATTTGTCCCGGGAGGTTTTCGGGAGAGGCGCTGAATTTCGGGAGTCTCCCGGAAAATCCGGGAGGGTTGGCAAGTATGCTGTATCCAAACATACGCAATGACTCTGGCAGTAATGATTCTATTATTGTACTTAATTACTTTTTCTTTTTAAAGAAAAAAAAATAAAGTTTATATTTACCAAAAACTAGGGATGTCCGATAACATCGGACTGCCGATATTATCATATTATCGGCCGATAAATGCTTTAAAATGTAATATCGGAAATTATCGGTATTGGTTTCAAAACGATCGGTATCGGTTTCAAAAAGTAAAATTTATGACTTGTTAAAACGCCGCTGTGTACACGGACGTAGGGAGAAGTACAGAGCGCCAATGAACCTTAAAGGCACTGCCAAGTCACATAACTACGGTTTTTGACACACACACACAAGTGAATGCCAACCATACTTGGTCAACAGCCATACAGGTCACACTGAGGGTGGCCATATAAACAACTTTAACACTGTTACAAATATGCGACACACTGTGAACCCACACCAAACAAGAATGGCAAACACATTTCGGGAGAACATCCACAACATAAACACAACAGAACAAATACCCAGAAACCCTTGCAGCACTAACTCTTCCGGGACGCTACAATATACACCCCCCGCTATCCCAACCCAAACACCACAGCCCCGCCCACCTCAACCTCCTCATGCTCTCTCAGGGAGGGCATGTCCCAAATTCCAAGCTGCTGTTTTGAGGCATGTTAAAAAAAAATAATGCACTTTGTGACTTCAATAATAAATATGGCAGTGCCATGTTGGCACTTTTTTTTTTCCATAACTTGAGTTGATTTATTTTGGAAAACCTTGTTCCATTATTTAATGCATCCAGCGGGGCATTACAACAAAATGAGGCATAATAATGTGTTAATTCCACGACTGTATATATCGGTATCGGTTGATATCGGTATCGGTAATTAAGAGTTGGACAATATTGGAATATCGGCAAAAAAGCCATTATCGGACATCTCTTCCAAAAACCCAATTAACACTTTTACTTTCATCTGGGTAAAGAAAGACGGGCTTTTTCTGTCCCCAGTTGCTATGGTGATTCTAAGAATCAGCGCTGCATTGTTCATGGCTTTTTTTTTTTTATTATGGTCTTAACTCCGAGTCAACCGAGTTAAATGAAATAACTCCCATCAGCTGCTCTGTTTCCCTGTTTTTTCTGTTGTTTTTTTTAACCATATTTCATTGTTTATTTGTTTTTTTCCTCAGGTGAGGGCCAGTGCCATCGCCCAAGATGCGGACCAGAATTACGACTACGCCTCCAACAGTGTCATCCTGCACCTGGACGTGGGGGACGAGGTGTGCGTGCAACTGGACGGGGGCAAAGTTCACGGCGGGAATACCAACAAATACAGCACCTTCTCCGGCTTCCTCATCTACCCCGACTGACGTCTGCACTTTATCTCCTGTCGCATCTAACGGGCCATGATTCCATTATGTCAGTGAAGAGAATTTCTATCAAATCAAAAATATGCTTATATTATTATATCCAGTAATGTGCGGTGAGGTCAAGGGTTGGTGGGGCACTGACTCCTTTTGGTTTTTGTTTGTATTATTACATAAAATGATTGCGCTGTAATCAATTTTAATACAGGTTGCTCATTAACATGATGACATATATATATATATATATATATATATATATATATATATATATAATGCCAATGTTATGTGGGACCATGTGTGTTGGTCTTTATGTCAGTTGGTTTTGTTAGGAGGTTGTTGGGGTTTTTTTGCACCGTGACTAGGGAAGGTTGTTTGGATATTGTCATATAAGTAAATGCTGTTCCATTATTTCAATGTACTTTAAAGGGTCATTGATCTGATATACTCACATTGTCCAAAATATGGTATCAAATATGTAGAATTTAGAGACCGCCTGGTAAGACCTACAGACATAGCTTTTGGTATGACTCGGCCGGGGTTTGAACACACGACCTTCCAGTCTCAGACTGGATTGCTCCGATAAGCTGCATTGCTGGCCACCAAGAAAGCAGATTTTTACGAATTAGAATGCAAAAAAAAAAAGAAAAAAAAGAATGACTTTTGTCTTCTTGTCTCTCATAATGATTGTGAACGATAGGCAAAAAACCCCCAAAAAGTGCAGTTCCCAGGACAGATTGAAAAAATAATAAAATAAATAATAATAACAAAATGTGTGTGTGTGTATATATATATATATATATATATATATATGTATGTGTGGGAAAAAAATCACAAGACTATTTCATCTCTACAGGCCTGTTTCATGAGGGGGTTCCCTCAATCATCAGGAGATTTTAATGGGAGCATTCACATACCATGGTTTATATAGGGCACAGAGTGGGTGGGTACAGGCTGGCGTAGGGGCGTGGTGATTGGCTCATGTGTTACCTAGGAGGTGTTTCCGGCTGGTTTCCTGGCGTGGGTTCATAGGTGAGGGTGAAATTGTATCCGCTTTCATCAAGGGCTTTTTGGTACGGGGGGGTTGCTTGGTCAAATTCAGCTTTGCTAGATGACAGCATCGATAGCCTTTTATTAATTCCGGTAGGTATTCTTTTCGTGGTGGTGGGTGGGTGGTTGCTGTCATGGTGCACGTATTGGAGTGTTGTGTTGGGTTTCGTGAATGGTTGGTAGCTGTTATTTCTCAGGTTGAAAGTGACGTCAAGGAAGTTGACGGTTTGCTTGTTGGCTTCAATCGTGATCCGTAGGCCGTTCTCTTTGAAAATTTGGCATATGCGCTTCTTGGTATTCTCGCTGCTCCTTGGCGAGGCGCGACACACTGCCAGTCCGTCATCACGGTAAATACCAAGGTTCAGATTGAGGCTAGCGAGCTGGGAGAGGAGGAAACTCCCAACGAGTTCACACGTTTCTGCTCCGTCAAAACTTCCCATAGTGACGTCAAATGTTGCATTGTTCTTTTTTTGCCATGGTGTACTGTTGTGGATGAGAATGGAGTTTTTTGCGTGGATGATGACGACATCATCTGGTACAACCCCCCATACAGCAAAAACGTCTCAACTAACATTGGACACAAATTCCTCAATCTGATTGACAAACACTTTTCCAAAGACAACATCCTAAGAAAAGTATTCAACAAGAACAACATTAAATTGAGCTACAGCTGTATGAACAATATACGA